>NC_056004.1:15064797-15366714 GCF_018446385.1 Zingiber officinale
GCTAGAGATCCTACGGGTGTTACACTACAAACATTTAAAAGAGAAGAGACATGGTTAGAGGTATTAGATAAATCATATTCCAACCTTTCCTTACCAATTACCAAAGAAAGTTTATGGTTTTTAATATCAATAATAGCTCCTGCTGTAGTAAGGAATGACCTTCCCAATATAATAGGAATTTTTGGATCCTCCTCCATGTCAAGTACTACAAAATCAGTGGGAATTATACTCCCACCTACCTCTATTGGCACGTCTTCACCGATACCCATAGGGTACCTGCAAGAATGGTCAGCTAGTTGCAGTGCCATAGTAGTAAGTTTAAAGTTTTTGAGACCTAATTTATTACAAATAGAATAAGGAATGAGGCTAACACTTGCCCCTAAATCACAAAAAGGTTTCTCAATAAATTCAGCTCCTATGTTGCAAGGAATTTAATAGCTTCCTGGATCCTTTAGCTTTAGGGAAATGTTCCTTTCAAAAAGAGCACTACATTCCTCCATAAGTGCTATGGTCTCTATGTCTCCTCTTCTTCTCTTACTTGACATGATGTCTTTCAAGAATTTGGCAAACTTAGGCATTTGTAAGATCGCATCAATGAGAGGAACTTCAACACATGTCTATTTGACTTTCTCCAAGAATTTGCTAAACTCTTCATCCTTCTTAAGCATAACAAGTCTTTGAGGAAAAGGGACTACTTGACTTTGTGAGCAAAGTGGAAGAGTCTTTTCAACCTTAGCGGTACTCTCCTCTTCCTCTCGAACCTGAATAGGTTCTTGTGTTGAAGGAGAGAACTCTTTTTCATATTTCATCCCTTTTTGAGCAGTCACTTGGGGATCTCCCAAGGTCCGTCCGCTCCTAAGTTCAATTCGATTGAAGTGCTCCATAGGATTAACATCAGGTTTTCCAGGAAGTTGACCTGGTGCTCTGGAAGATGAAGAAGCTAACTGGGTAATTTGACTATCCTGAATCTTTTGATGTTTTTCATAATTATCCATTCTCTGAGTAAGCTTCAAAATATCTTGCTTCAGTTCATTCTGATTTGAGATAATTTCTTCAAATATTTTTTCAATTTTAGACATAGGAAAACCTTGAAAAGATTGTTGTTGTTGAAAATTCTACTGCACAGATTGAAAATTAGGTCTTGCCCCCATAGATGGTCCTTTCTCTTGATTATTTCTATAAGAAAAATTAGGATGACTTTTCCACCCGGGGTTGTATGTATTTGAGTACGGGTTGTTCTATCTCTGATTAAGACCCATGATTGCATCACGTTATTCCAATTGATTGATTTGTGCAAAGATAACTCCCAAAGGACATGAGTCACTAAAGTGATCAGTACTCCCACATACTTCACAAGTAGATACAATGGCATTGACCATATTTGAATTAGTTCCCATGCTTTCTAATCTCTTTATAAGAGCATCCAGTTTTGCAGCCATTAAAGTAACTGCATCAACATCAAACTTTCCTGATGCTTTTGTTTGGTTTACACAAGAATAGCCACCACTTCTCTCATTTTCCCATTGATGATGATTTTGGGCTACATTTTCAATTATCTTCTCAGCTTCATCTAGGCTTTTATTCATGAGTGCCCCTCCTGCAGCTTAGTCTAAGGACACCTTTGTATGATAATTAATGCCATTATAAAATGTGTGCAACACTAACCACTTCTCTAAGCCATGATGTGGGCATTGTCTGAGCATATTATTATATCTATCCCAAGCTTCAAATAAAGATTATGAGTCAGCATGTTTGAAACTTGCAATAAGATTCCTGATATGAGCCGTTTTACTAGGTGGATAGAACTTGTCCAAAAATTGTTGCTTGCACTGTTCCCATGTAGTGATGCTATTTGGAGCTAAAGAATTTAACCATTGCTTAGCTCTGTCTCTTAAAGAATATCTGAATAATAATAATCGTACTACTTCAGAAGGAACACCATTCATTTTCATTGTACCGCATATCTCATAGAAGACCTCCAAGTGTTGATTTGGGTCCTCATGAGGTCCTCCACCAAACTAGTTCTGCTGCACCATAGAAATAATAGCCAGTTTGATCTCAAAATTATTTGCTTCAATAGAAGGTCTTGAAATGCTAGATCGAAACCCTCTAGCATAAGGTGCTGCATAATCCTTTAATGGTCTATTTGTCATGCTAGACTGTTCTTGTTCTTCTTGATGTCTTTGTGAAGTTCTTCTTTTATGAAATGTTCTGTTTATTTTAGGGTCTAGAGGAAGAAGTTTTCCTGCAAAGTTAGGTCTTTGCATACACAAGAACAAGATTGCAAGATATATTTGTTCAAAAGAAAAAAAGAAAGAAAGAGAAAAGTTAGATCAAAAGAAAAATAGAGAAAAACTAGATTAGAATGCTAGAAATCTAGAATGAAAAATTTGAATTAGAATTAGAATTACAACAAAATGAATTGTCAAGAAGTAAAAAGATATGTAAGTGATGAAAACGGGATTCTAAAGATTAGTTACAACTATGCTAATGAAAAGAAAAGTTATGTTTAGTCTAACTCAATTGATAATCTCTAATGTTATAGCGCAGTCCCCGGCAACGGCGCCAAAAACTTGTTAACGATCCGCAAGTGTACGGATACGTCGTCAGTAATAAAGAAAGATATCATATCCACAGGGACTGGTTATAACCACTAAAGATATATGAACACGAATTAGCTAAACAACTAATCAATTGATTTATAAAAGCTAAGTGGAACTATGTAAAATAAGATATAGAGGTAAAGCATAGAAACAGGGATAAGGGCTTTGATAAAAGGATGTTCTAAGAGTTTTGGTTTCTTTGTAATATTATTCAATGTAAATGATCTACCAAATCTTATTCCTCAATTGTCCTTCATTTGTAGAAGATTGTCGATTCTCTCTTGCAATAGAAAACTAGCCTAGAACTAAAATCTATATCTAATGTGATCAATTAGGAATGATTCCTATGATATCCTTACACGGGCTTGCCTGTCACGTGCATCCCTCGGATAATCAACATAGAAATTCACTACTTCTCAACCATATCAAGATATAAAAGATTAATGCATACAATCTATCCTATCCCATTGAATGTCCTTATTTCCCCTTCAAGATTATCCCTCAATCGTCCTTACACGGGCTTGTCTATCACGTACGTCCCTTGGAAAATCGAATGAAGAATTACCTCTACAAGATTCATAAGACACTCAAACTTTCAATCAAGTATGGTAATTAAGTCCAATCACAACAATCTACACAAGATCAAATAGATACAAAACAACACAACATCATAGAAATAGGAAATTGGCAAATCCACAAGAGTGTACATCAAATCATATTACAAATGCTCCCTCCATCCTAGAACCAGGAGATCTAATCTATAGAACAAGAAAAGAACCCGAAAGACAGGAAGATTACAAGCATCTTGATCCTAAAATCCAAGAAGAGATAGGGAAGAAAAGCTTATCTAAGATGAAGAACGGTCTTCGGATCCAATTCTCGATCACGGAGTCGATTCGTTGAAGATCTCTCCTTAGATCGTCAGAAAATCCCTCCAAGAAGGTGAGGAATCGTCCAAATCTTGCTCTATCCCAAAAGGGAGAACTCCCCCCTCAAATGCTGAAAGAAACCCTTATATAGAGTAGAATTTTTTGGTGCCATACGACCCTAAGACCTGGCCATGTGTGAGACACTTGTTAAGTTCCATTTAATTTTTGGAATCAATAATGTTAAGTTCCATTTGCGATTCCTATTTTAATTTCCAAAGAACACAATAGGTTATTTAGGAAAGGTTCGACACTTGTACAAAATTTTTGTACTGTGAAACCTGTACGATCTTCCTAGGACTAACCAACAACTGGTATCAGAGCTAGGGTTTGCCTCTGTGTGTTTTGTTTTTCAAATTAATTATGCACATGTCATACATAATTTAGGCAGGATAATAGTAGGATGTGCTAACTTTGTGGTTGCAGACTCCAACTATTATGGCATATAGATATTGTGTGTGATTGGACCCTTGGATATGTCAAGAGCATTATTTTGTGTGCATGATTGTATGTATCAAATACAGCAGGAGCTGTATTATTTTTAGAATTTGTTTTTATTGTTCGATCTAGATTACATGTACATTTCTTTATGGAATATAGGATCGATATATGTAATATTCTATATTTGTCGCGGATCGTATCTTTGTGAGGCGTGGTGCTATTAGAGGACCAGAGGCGCAGCGGAATAAGAAGCAAGATAGATGCTACAACTCAACCCGATGGCGGTGGCTAATGATGGTAGCAGCTTGGGTTGGAGCATACCGAAGACAGTTGTAACACCCATAGGATCCCTAGGAATTTTATGAATTTTACCATGATTAAAATAGGCCTTATGTGGATTTTTCTAAAATAAAAGAAAAATAGAACCAAAAAGAGGCATGACCAAGGTTTGAACCTTGGACCATGTGTTAGATGCATGTATGTGATAACCAGTAGCCTCAGTAGGGGTGTGCTATTAGGAAAAAGAAGGGGAATTGTAGTTAAGGTGAAGGCCTTTCATTTAGAAGGAGACTTAGAAGGAAAAGTTGGAGTTGCCTTCTTCCTCCCTAATGGAAAAAGATGAATTGCCCTCTTCCTTCATTCAACATAAATAAGAAAAAGGGAAAGAGAACTTCATTTTTCTTCTCTTTTCTTCCTTCCTTCTTCTCTCCACCGAAAAACCAAAAACCTCACCCTCACCATTTCCGAAACCAAACCAAAGAAGTTCTTCTAGGAAAAAGTTTCAAGAAGCAAAGGGTATTCTCTTAGTGGATTAAGCGAGAGGATGTAAGTATTCCCTCACCTGTAGTACAATAGTTCTCGTACGTTTTATGTTTAAAAGTTGTTTGAAAAACTTAGGGATTTCCTTGCAAGTTTCGGTCAAGATGAGGAGTTGTGGTCACTTATAGTTGTCAAGTTTAAAATTTATGCTTCATGTTGTAACAAAAAGTCTAGAACCTCACTCTTGAGGTTTCGGCCAAGATGGAATACCAGACTTAGAGTAAAATTTTAAGACCTAATCATGCTTGTTTATGCTCCTTCATGATGTATAATCTATTATATGTTGTTAGTTAAGTTTTCATGTTACATGTTGTATAAACAAAACCTAGAATCTTACCTTAGGTTTCGGCCAAGGATGAACATAAGGCTTAGAGCAAGGTTTTGAAATCTAATCATGTTTGTTTGTGTTCCTTCATGATGTATGATCTATTATGTGTTGTTAGTTATGTTTTCATGCTACATGTTGTATAAACAAAATCTAGAACCTTACCTTAGGTTTCGGCCAAGTATGAACATAAGGCTTAGAGCAAGGTTTTGAAATCTAATCATGTTTGTTTGTGTTCCTTCATGATGTATGATATATTATGTGTTGTTGTTAAGTTTTCATGCTACATGTTGTATAAACAAAACCTAGAACCTTACCTTAGGTTTCGGCCAAGGATGAACATAAGGCTTAGAGCAAGGTTTTGAAATCTAATCATGTTTGTTTGTGTTTCTTCATGATGTATGATCTATTATATGTTGTTAGTTAAGTTTTCATGCTACATGTTGTATAAACAAAACCTAGAACCTTACCTTAGGTTTCGGCCAAGGATGAACATAAGGCTTAGAGCAAGGTTTTGAAATCTAATCATGTTTGTTTGTGTTCCTTCATGATGTATGATCTATTATATGTTGTTGGTTAAGTTTTCATGTTACATGTTGTATAAACAAAACCTAGAACCTTACCTTAGGTTTCGGCCAAGGATGAACATAAGGCTTACAGCAAGGTTTTGAAATCTAATCATGTTTGTTTGTGTTCCTTCATGATGTATGATCTATTATGTGTTGTTAGTTAAGTTTTCATGCTACATGTTGTATAAACAAAACCTAGAACCTTACCTTAGGTTTCGGCCAAGGATGAACATAAGGCTTAGAGCTAGGTTTTGAAATCTAATCATGCTTGCTTATGCTCCTTCATGATGTATGATCTATTATATGTTGTTAGTAAGTTTTCATGCTACATGTTGTATAAACAAAACTAAGATCCTTACCTTTAGGGTTCGGCCAAGATTAAATGGAAGGTTTAGGGAAAAGTTTTGAACCTAACTATGCATGTTTATATTTTCTCATGATGTATGATTCTTGATATATATGGTTAGTTTAAGTTTTCCATGCTATTGGTGCAGGAAGCATCCGACGATCGAACCTAAGTTTTGATAATGGCAAAGGGATTCAAAGTTAAGATTCTCTGTTATCTAACATGTTGAATGAGTATTTCAGGAAAGTCCTAACTGCGGTTAGGCAGGTGAAAACCCTAGGGGGTGGTAACCCTAGGTCCTAGGGGGTGGTAACCCTAGGTGGAGAAAAGTCCTAGCTGCGGTTAGGCAAAGGGAAAAACCTAGGGGGTGGTAACCCTAGGTCATAGGGGGTGGTAACCCTATGCGGAAAGTCTTGGCAGGTCGATGCCTTCAGGCAAAAGTCCTAGGGGGTGGTAACCCTAGGTGGAAAGTCCTGGTGTCGCGAACCAGGTGAAAGACTGGACTAGCCGGGGAAGCGGATGTCCAGCAGAAAGTCCGGAAGCATCGAGTGCTGAGCAAAAGTCCAGTCGATCTGGAGGATCGACTGGCAACAGGTAAATCTCATGAGTGGAGTAGGTGAGGACGCGTTCCCTGTAGAGGGAACAGTAGGCGTCGGGTCGACCTAGGGTTTCCGGTCAGAAACCCGAAGTCAGACTCGGACAGTTCGGAGACTGTCTATACTTCATTTATCATGTTTATTGTGCTAACTTTGTGTTGCAGGATATTGTTTGGGTCTAACGTATCTTGCAGGTGCAAAGGAGCAACCTAAAGCCTCGGATGAACAGTGTCCGAGGCGCCTCCATGGAGCTTGGAGGCGCCTCGGGTGAAAAAGTTGAGCTGGCTGCGAAAGTTCATCGAAGGCGCCTTGAAGGGAGTATAAGGCGCCTTGGAAGGCGCCTTGAGGAGGGTATAAGGCGCCTCCAAGGGATGAAGTTCGACCAGTTCAGATCTGATCCACGCGGAAGACTAGGCAGCATAGAGACGCCTTGAACAGCCTTCAAGGCGCCTTGAACACCCTTTATAAGGGGGTTTCGACCAGCATCTCAAAATATCAAGTTCTGAGCTTTCCTTCTTCAACGTGCTGCTAACAAAGTCATTCCGAAGTGCTGTTGCAACATTCCGACGACCCGGAGCTTCGTTTTTCTCTTCTTTAAGTTGTCGGTACAAAGTTATTCTAATTGCTGTTACATTTTGTAATCTGTAATTCTTATCGAGCTTATAGTTGTTGCCCACCGGAAGCGATCAAGGATCGCGGGCCTTCGAGTAGGAGTCGCCTTAGGCTCCGAATGAAGTAAATCCCTTTGTGTCTTTGTGTTTATTTTTCTGCTGCATTTTAATTACTCCGATAGTTTTTCGATAATCGAACAAATAGCCACGAGCGCTATTCACCCCCCCCCCCCCTCTAGCGCGTCTCGATCCAACACATGCTTCATGTGGCGTTAAAAATAAATAATAAAAAAAAAGAAAACCTAGAATCCTACCTCTAGGTTTCGGTTAGGTTAAGATTTAGGGTTATAGGAAGATCAAAAACCCCAATCATGTATGCTACTGATTTATTATGATGTGATATGGATTTTATGCCATCATGCTATTTGTTATGTGCACTTACGTCATCATGTATGTTTTCTCTAAGAAATGCTATGTGTTATGTGCACTTTATGCTACTATGTTATGCAAGGCTCATGTATGATGAAAAGCCTAAGAGATTCTTCCCTTAAGTTGGGACTAAGAGCACTCTTCACGATATGACAAGAATATGATATGCCATGATAGGATAAGAACATGATATACTATGATATGATATGATATGAATCATGATATGTTATTTTACTTTGTATGGCTTGTACCAGGGATGGGCTCCTAAGTTGCCCCTAGGTCGATGGTCTATGAAACGGACCTAGTAAACGGGATGGGCTCCTAAGTTGCCCCTAGGTCGATGGTCTATGAAACGGGCCTAGATCCTAGTAGGTTCAAGATTTACTACCTTGGATCTACTTAGGATGCGCGCATTTATGTATATATGTGGTACAAAGCCGGGACCTCAAGATGAGATTATGTTTAAGTATTTATATGATATATATGTTTTCAAAGGACATCTTGCATATACTCATTCATGATGCATATTTTCAAAGGACATCTTGCATATGCTTATTCATGCTAAATGTTTTCCTTTATGTTTTAGTAAGATGTTCCTTTATGAAAAATATGTTTATGATGACTAGATGATCATGTTATTACTTTGTGTATGAACTCTCACATGCTATGTTATGATTTACTTACATGAGTATGACTCCACTTTATGCTAGTATGCAGATTTATATCTAGATGTTGGTTAAATGAACATGTAGCACTTTATGTTTAGATGCATGATTCATGTTTTGTGAGTAGGAAAGAATCTTACTAAGCCTATGTGCTTATAGTTTAATTTCCCTTGTACTGCAGACAACGGAAAGGAATGGTTGAATTAAAAGGGAGCAGCAGGAAGGGCAAGAATGTGTGTGGCAGTGGCATGGTGGAATAAATCTACTTAATGTTTCTATGTTCTAAAACTTTACATATGATGGATGATATTTATTGATGTCTACTCACTATGAACTTATGTTTTGATGATCTCTGATAATATGCTTAGTTCAAGTAAAATGCTATGCATTATGTAGTAAGTAGTAGAGGTTAGATCAAGTTATTAATGTTAACATGATATGTTGGATATATGATCTTATGATAATGAGCATGTTTCTATGACAACATGATTGTATGCTTAAGTTAGTTTAATTTGTTTCAAAAAAATTATTATTTACTTCCGCTGCCATGTATGTATGTTTTCAAGTAACCTCCATCCCTTTGCCCCCTTCCCGAGGCGAGGGGAAGGGCAGGGCGTTACAGTTTGGTATCAGAGCCAAGTTTGCCTTTCCACTACACACACATCAAGCCTTCATCCTGCCACTCCAAGTAAGTATTTCTATGCCATCTTTATGCCTACTTTATTTTTTTTATGTATGATAAGAAATCTAAGTATGATAACATGCTTACTCTATTATTTAAGTATGATAAGGAATGTTATAATCTAAGTATGCATGAAGGTAGAGTAGGAATAATGATAACTTATGATTAAGCTTTGTTGAGAATAATAATGACCTTATGCTAGCCTGGTTAGGAATAATGATAACTTATGCTAGCCTTGTTGTCATTTATGAAGATAAGCATGGCTAGAAGACGCAATACCAGAGTCGATGAGACGGTACCCCCACCTGATCTGATGCATGTAGTCACCGAACTTCAGCGTCAGGTTACGGAACAGCAGCAAGTGATTAATGCTCTGATGAATCAGCAGGGGAATCCTGTTACCCCACCAAAGAATCAGAACACGATGCCAGTTATACCTACAGCTGTGCCAGTACCACCGGCACCAGTACCACCCGTGGGCCCTGCCCCAGGGATCAGATAGGAGGCGTACCTGATTCAGTGGTAGAGACTGAAGCCGGAAGCCTTCTCTGGTAATTGTGAACCATGGGGCGCTCAAGCCTGGTTCAAGACTGTGGAAAGCATAGTAGAACTATTGGACTGGCCAGAGCATGAGAAAGTCAAGTGTGTATCATTTTGCCTTACCAGAGATGCTAGAATGTGTTGGGACTGTGTTAAAGCAAAAAGACAAGTGAACCAAATGAGATGGACGGATTTTAAAGTTGAGTTCTTTGAAGAATTCTTCCATATGCATGTTACCAATAAACACTACGATGAGTTCACCGAGTTCCGGCAAGGTGACCTGTCCGTTAATGAAGCTGTGAAAAGATTCAACCGACTAGCACGCCTATGCCCAGAGTTGGTCAGTACGGAAAGAGAAAGGGTCAGACTCATGCTAAAGATGCTTAGACCCGAAATAGCTCTAAACGTGGCTGGAGGAGTTAATAGACCGCAGACCACAGAAGAGCTAATCAGCAGTGCCCTGCTCACCGAACATTATTTTAAGGCGATGAACAAGGGCGAGAGTCAAGCCCAACCAGGAGGATAGAAACCTCAAAATACCAAAGCCAGCTGGAAAGGAAACCACAGTGGCAAGAGAAAGCAATGGAACGACTCTAAGGGTGGTCCCGCAAGCAAGCAACCCATGTTTCCTCAGTGTATCGCATGTGGGAAGAAGTACCCAGGGATATGCCGGATAGGCACAAATAAGTGCTACAACTGTTGATTGGAAGGACATATGGCCAGAAACTGCCCTACTCAGGTTCAGACACCTCCTCAGCAGTATGTCCAGAACCGAGGTGCTCCCTCACAACTACACCTAATGCAAACACGTCAGATAAGGCCCTCAGATAAGGCAAGGGAGATTGGAAGCTCCACCAGTTACGACGAATGCCAGGATCTTCTCCCTCACCAAGGAAGATGTGGTGAATGATTCTACAATTGTCACATGTCAGATATTTATTTTTAGTCAGCATGCTACTGTATTATTTGATACTGGGGCAACACACTCGTTCGTCTCTACACTTTTCACAAGAAAGATAGACATGCCACCTCAAGCCTTAGATTTCAAATTCTTAACAACCCTACCGTCGGGAGAAATAATGCCATCTACTCATATGCTGCGAGCCGCGCCCATCAGAATCGCAGACAAAGAACTCTACAGTGATCTGATAGTACTCGATATGCAGGATTATGATATTATATTGGGCATGGATTTCTTGAGCAAGTACGGTGCCTCAATAGAGTGCCGAAAAAGAAAAGTAGTCTTTCGGCCTGAAGCAGAACCAATGTTTGAGTTTATTGGGAAGCCAAGGGGAATTATGTGTTACGGGGTCGAAACTATGTCCGGACAGCTCTCTACCCTGACAATAGCACCAACGCTGTTAGACGATATATTGGGGAAGCAAACCCGTGACCCAAGCATCCAAAGGATCAAGCAAGAGAGCTTAGAAGGAAAGAACGACGGATTCTGTATCGCTGACAATGGAGTATTATACTTCAGGGACCGCTTATGTATCCCCGACGATCCAAAGTTTCGGAAGAAGATACTGGAAGAAGCCCATGCAACACCCTATGCGATGCATCCTGGATCCACCAAGATGTACCAGGACTTGAAAAAGAAATTCTGGTGGTTCGGTATGAAAAAAGACGTGGCTCAGTATGTCAGTACCTGCCTGATCTGCCAGAGAGTTAAAGCAGAACACCAGAGACCTAGAGGAGTACTACAACCAATTCAGATTCCAGAATGGAAATGGGAGGACATATCTATGGATTTCATCTCCGGACTACCCAAAACGACGAACGGTTATGATTCTATATGGGTTAATCGTGGACAGATTGACGAAATCCGCCCACTTCCTAGAAATCAAGATGACCTACTCAATTGAGCAATTGGCTCAATTATATGTTAAGGAAATTGTTAGATTACATGGGATTCCTAAGACCATCATTTCTGATAGAGATGGTCGCTTTGTTTCACATTTCTGGGAATGTACTCAGAAGGCCCTCGGTACAAAGTTATTGTTCAGTACTGCCTTCCACCCTCAGACCGATGGACAAACAGAAAGGGTGAACCAAGTACTAGAAGATATGTTACGAGCTTGTGCCTTAGATTTCAAGGGAGGCTGGTGCCAATATCTATGCTTAGCAAAATTCACCTAAACAATAGTTACCAAGCTACTATTGGAATGACGCCTTACGAGGCTTTGTACGGCAGGAAATGTAGATCCCCTATATACTGGTACTAAGGCGGTGAAAAGAAGGAGATGGGACTCCGAACAGATTTCATTGACAACACCACCCGTGCTATACAGAACATCCGCCAAAGAATAGAAACTGCTCAGAGTCGGCAGAAGAATTATGCAGATAAGCGACGTAGGCCATTGGAATTTAGTGTCGGGGATTCGGTATTTCTCAAGGTAGCTCCTATGAAAGGAGTGATGAGGTTCGGAAAGAAGGGAAAGCTGAGTCCGCGCTACGTGGGACAATATCAGATTCAGAAAAGGGTCGGCAAGGTAGCTTATGAGATAGAGCTGCCTCAAGAGATGTCAGCTATCCACAATGTGTTCCACGTTTCGATGCTAAAGAAATGTATTTCGAGCACAGACCAAGTGATCAAGCCACAGAGAGTACAAGTCCAAGAGGACCTAAGTTATGAGAGCCGACCGGTTCGGATATTAGACCGAGATGTCAAAAGACTAAGGAATAAAGAAGTACCCTTAGTAAAGGTCCTGTGGCATAATCAACGGTTTGAAGAAGCTACTTGGGAACGCGAGGATGATATGAAGCAGAAGAACCCAGAGTTATTCTAAGTTCGAGGACAAACTTTTATGAGGTATGGGGGACTGTAACACCCATAGGATCCCTAGGAATTTTATGAATTTTACCATGATTAAATTAGGCCTTATGTGGATTTTTCCAAAATAAAAGAAAAATAGAACCAAAAAAAGGCATGACCAGGGTTTGAACCTTGGACCTTGTGTTAGATACATGTATGTGATAACCAGTAGCCCCAGTAGGGGTGTGCTATTAGGAAAAGAAGGGGAATTGTAGTTAAGGTGAAGGTCTTTCATTTAGAAGGAGACTTAGAAGGAAAAGTTGGAGTTGCCTTCTTCCTCCCTAATGGAAAAAGATGAATTGCCCTCTTCCTTCATTCAACATAAATAAGAAAAAGGGAAACAGAACTTCATTTTTCTTCTCTTTTCTTCCTTCCTTCTTCTCTCCACCGAAAAACCAAAAAACCTCACCCTCACCATTGTCGAAACCAAGCCAAAGAGGTTCTTCTAGGAAAAAGTTTCAAGAAGAAAAGGGTATTCTCTTAGTGAATTAAGCGAGACGATGTAAGTATTCCCTCACCTGCAGTACAATCATTCTCGTACGCTTTATGTTTAAAAGTTGTTTGAAAAACTTAGGGATTTCCTTGCAAGTTTCGGCCAAGATGAGGAGTTGTGGTCACTTATGGTTGTCAAGTTTACAATTTATGCTTCATGTTGTAACAAAAAGTCTAGAACCTCACTCATGAGGTTTCGGCCAAGATGGAATACCTGGCTTAGAGTAAAATTTTAAGACCTAATCATGCTTGTTTATGCTCCTTCATGATGTATGATCTATTATATGTTGTTAGTTAAGTTTTCATGCTACATGTTGTATAAACAAAACCTAGAATCTTACCTTAGGTTTCGGCCAAGGATGAACATAAGGCTTAGAGCAAGGTTTTGAAATCTAATCATGTTTGTTTGTGTACCTTCATGATGTATGATCTATTAGGTGTTGTTAGTTATGTTTTCATGCTACATGTTGTATAAACAAAACCTAGAACCTTACCTTAGGTTTCGGCCAAGGATGAACATAAGGCTTAGAGCAAGGTTTTGAAATCTAATCATGTTTGTTTGCGTTCCTTCATGATCTATGATCTATTATATGTTGCTAGTTAAGTTTTCATGCTACATGTTGTATAAACAAAACCTAGAACCTTACCTTAGGTTTCGACCAAGGATGAACATAAGGCTTAGAGCAAGGTTTTGAAATCTAATCATGTTTGTTTGTGTTCCTTCATGATGTATGATCTATTATATGTTGTTAGTTAAGTTTTCATGCTACATGTTGTATAAACAAAACCTAGAACCTTACCTTAGGTTTCGGCCAAGGATGAACATAAGGCTTAGAGCAAGGTTTTGAAATCTAATCATGTTTGTTTGTGTTCCTTCATGATGTATGATCTATTATGTGTTGTTAGTTAAGTTTTCATGATACATGTTGTATAAACAAAACCTAGAACCTTACCTTAGGTTTCGGCCAAGGATGAACATATGGCTTAGAGCTAGGATTTCAAATTTAATCATTCTTGCTTATGCTCCTTCATGATGTATGATCTATTATATGTTGTTAGTAAGTTTTCATGCTATATGTTGTATAAACAAAACTAAGATCCTTACCTTTAGGGTTCGGCCAAGATTAAATGGAAGGTTTAGGGAAAAGTTTTGAACCTAACTATACATGTTTATATTTTCTCATGATGTATGATTCTTGATATATATGGTTAGTTTAAGTTTTCCATTCTTCATGTGGGGTTAAAAATAAATAATAAAAAAAAGATAACCTAGAATCCTACCTCTAGGTTTCGGTTAGGTTAAGATTTAGGGTTATAGGAAGATCAAAAACCCCAATCATGTATGCTAATGATTTATTATAATGTGATATGGATTTTATGCCATCATGCTATTTGTTATGTGCACTTACGTCATCATGTATGTTTTCTCTAAGAAATGCTATGTGTTATGTGCACTTTATGCTACTATGTTATGCAAGGCTCATGTATGATGAAAAGCCTAAGAGATGCTTCCCTTAAGTTGGGACTAAGAGTACTCTTCGTGATATGACAAGAATATGATATGCCATTATAGGACAAGAACATGATATGCTATGATATGATATGATATGAATCATGATATGTTATTTTACTTTGTATGGCTTGTACCAGGGATGAGCTCCTAAGTTACCCCAAGGTCGATGGTCTATGAAACGGGCCTAGTAAAAGGGATGGTCTCCTAAGTTGCCCCACTACAACAAAATCGCTCATAGACATCAGTGGAACAACAACGGTTTTAGGCTAAAACCGATGTTTTTGAGTATTTTACACCGGTTTTTCTAAAAACCGGTGTCTATGAGCGCAGATTTTAGCTCATAGACATCGATTTTTTAGGCGATGTCTATGAGCGCCCTTTTTTTGGTTAATAGACACCGATTTTAACATCGGTTTTTAAAATCCGATGTTAATGAACCCAAATAATATTTTAATTTTTCCCCACAAGCCAAAATCTGCACACTGTGAATTCCCTCCAAACCTAAATCTTTATCCCGCCCTTCCTCCGCGCGACATCTCTCTCGCGATAACCTAAACCTCCGACCATCCGACCATCCGACCATCTCTCTCAGTCTAAACCTAAACCTCCGACCATCTCTCTCAACCTCATCTCCCTCTTCCCCCCTTCCTAGATCCTCTCCCGATCAGGATCAAGACACGATGAACTTGCTTCTCCGTCCAACCACACCGCATCTACTCCAACTCCTCCATTTGGTTGAGAAGAGGAGGCCTTGGTAGCGTACAGCATTCCCACCCGCGCGTCCAGAGCCACCGGCACCACCTCCTCCGCCACCTCTGCGAACAGCGGGCTGAACCGCAGCAGGTACGTCTCCCGGCACGTCGTCCCCTCCGGGCACACCGCCAGGCCCCCCTCCACCGCCAGCAGCCGCCGCATCGTCGCCGCGTCTCGTCCCCTGTCCCGGGTCAGCCGCACAGTCCGCATCGGCGCCAACGCCTCCGACACCCGGATCGTCTCGGCATCGATTTTTCGCTCTTTAATTCTACTGCCATATCCTCTGTGATCGGATTCGGTTAAGGGGTTCGGTTTATAGATCGACTGGTTCTACTGCCAGATCATTTTCATTCAACACAGAGCATGAAAACGATCGGCTTATTTGGGATTTTCTTCAAAATCTTGTTTGCTAAAATGATCTAGTTGGGAAAAATAAAGAGTATAGAAGAAAATGGAATTTTCTTTCTTTGTTCTCGAATAGGGTTTCCGATTTCCATCACATCCGACGGCAGCTATTTTCCATTTGGCATTTCCGTCCATCGCCGGCAGGCAGGATCATGGCCGTCCAAGCCCAGGTGGCCGCCGAAGCGGCGCTTCTCCGATCGCTGAATTGCAACAACACAGTTCCGGTGGCGGAATTGCTCGCCGCAGCTCGATTTCTGCTCACGGTAAGAGTTGATTCCGTCATTTCACTTTTAAAAGGTTTTCTTGTCTCCCTCAATTACTGCTCTTTTGTGTCATTCCAGAAAATAAAAATACAAGATGCATCTTTGCAAGCTCGATGTTAATTTTAGGAAAAAATTTATTGCACCGACCTATAAGATTTATCTGTTCTTTAAATATATCTTACAATAACTACTAACATTTAACAGTGACTTAAATAGAATGATGAAAAATGGGGCAAATGCTTGTTCCAGTTTTCAAACTTAAGGGGTTTTTTGACGATCTTAGAACACTAAAAGCATTTTTGAAAGTAGATAAACCTTCTGGTAAAATGAAAGTTTCCTTTTAATCTTGTCAGGAACCGAACCAGTGCCCTTCCATGCCTTTAGGACCCAGGAGTGTGGGCCTATGGGCATAACTGCTCACCAGAATTCTTTAAGATGGTTGATAAGGACCACCATGGGGCTTTTTGATTCTTCTTACTCCTCCCTTATGGAATTGCAAGCCATGATCCGAAAATTTATTCAACTAGTCTGTTAGTCTGGTTTTGAAATAGGAAGTAGGAGCAGTTTACTGAAAAAAACTTTCTCACTTTCACCTTATTACACTCCCCAAATCAGACAGAAAAATTACTGTTCATGTGTTTCCGTCCAATTTAGCTTCCAGTTTTTTTGATAAATTTATATTTACAAACACTTTTTAAAAATGTTTTTAATCATCCAGCCTTAGAAAATTAAAAGTTTCCTTCTTTCGTATCCTAGTACTATGTAGTCTTGCATTGATCAATATCTGACCCTGTGTTGGTCAGGTGGCAATGCTAGCTGGTCTCTTTTGTTATCTTCCCTCTTTGTTCACGAACATGGTATCCATTGATGTTTCTGAACTTTTGCTGAACAATCATTGTTTGGCTAAGGGACAAACATTAGTTATTCAACTTTTTTGCTATGAATTGTGGATGGAAAAAAGGGTGTCTTGATGTTCTGCTGTCTGTAGACAATTTCAATAGCTTTGTAAAATCATGTCAAATATACATTGGCATTTTAAGGATGTAGGTCTTGCGGATGGTTTATGCTGCATTCTAGTGGATGCACCTTGTTGAAATTCTGGATAATTTAATTTGTGTTTTCTTAGTGAAATTCAACTCGCTGCAAAACGTAGTGTTTGTGCAAAATGACGCAAGTTTAAGTTTGGAAACCTTTCTTGACTTTTTTGCATTCAACACTAATGTTGCTAAAGAAGACTAATACTTCTCAATTGAATGACTTTTGCATTCAGGACCTAGTCAATAAGATGCCTGAGGTCCAGCTTGGCCAGAAGAGTGAGTACTTAGAAGAAGATGGAGACAGGGATAGCGATGGGGATGGCAAGGGAGACAAAGATGGAGATTCGGAGGGAGGAGGAGAGGAGCACTCGGAGGAAGACAATGTGGGCCGTGAAAACCCAAATGATGCGAACAGCAATGAAGCTGCAGGAGGTGATGAGGATGATGATGGAGGCAAACCAGATGGGGAAGATGAGAATGAAGGGGAAGAGCCTGAAGATCAGGATCCCAATGACAACAATGAACAAGATGATGACGATGACGACGATGATGATAGTGGTAATGCTGAGGATGAGGGGGAAGAGGAGGAAGAGGATGATGAAGAAGAGGTTGAAGACATAATTCAACCCCCAAAAAAGAGAAAGAAATGAATGATCAAGTTTGACATTTAGCTACTGTTATTCACCTTGCTTTGTTCAGCTGTTTTAAGTCATTAATCTTGGAGAATTATCATGTAATGGACCAGAACAAACTTTGATTTCTGAGAATATACAACCTCATTTTGCTTTCTCAGGTACAGAAGATCTCTAGATAAAGTTATTCCAAAAAATCTTATGATCAATGTGGTTGGATAATATCTTATGGCATTTCTCTGTTTGTTAATACTCATGGTTCGAGGAATTTCTTGTTACATATCAATCATCTAGTTTTTCTAGCTTTGGAATACTGATCTTGATATGCTATCAATTATTTCAGATATCAGATGAAGGGGGTGGCATACCAAGAAGTGGTCTTCCAAAGATTTTCACATATCTCTATAGCACTGCTAAAAATCCACTCGAGGAAAACGATGAAGGAAGCTCAGATGGAGTAATTATGGCTGGTTATGGTTATGGGCTTCCAATTAGTCGTCTCTATGCTCGCTATTTTGGTGGTGATTTACAAATTATCTCTATGGAAGGATATGGTAAATCCAATTCTTTCTTTATGCAATACTTAATCTCAAGTTCAATTTGTCCTGCTTGAATTCCAATATGGCTCATTCATTGCCTATTATGTTGCCAATACTTATTCGTGATTTACAAACTCGTGCTTGCTATGATTTTTTGATACAAACCGGATGCTATGCTTTTGTTACAATGATTTTTTTTATACAAACCGAATGCTATGCTTTTGTTACAAACCATATACTAGTTGGAGACTAAATGATTGCCTAAGAAGAAAGGAATTAGAGATTAGGAGATGCAGTGAGTAGAGTGGCTGGATAAGCTATCTTAAATGGTAACCTTAGGATTAAAGGATTGATACTCGAATTTAACCTAACCTATTAAGATAAATGGGTAATCAATACTAATCCTTATTTTGATTGTTTAAATGTTGGGCTCCTGTTTCATAGCAAAAGGTTCATTTTGTGACTCTAAACTAAGTTTTTTTTTATTGTTTAAGTGTATTTTCTGAATTTTGAGAACCAATTTTTTTTTGTACATCTACCATCAAGTATGACCCTACTTAACCAGATATACACTTTTAGACCCCCATCTTCATGCACATGGCTAACTGTAACCCGCGAGGTCTTCTGACTTTGTGTTTTTCAGTTCAGGGTCTACTAGTTTACTTATCTCTTCTGGGTTTTGAAGATACTTTGTGGCCTGTATAACATAGAAGAACAATGAGCCGTGGATATATAGCATGAATCTACTAATATGAATCACAAACTGTTGGATCAAGAAGGATATATCTTGAGACTAGCGAACCCAAAGGGCAAACAATGTTATGTCTTTTCCAACTAATGAATCTCCAAAGGGAAGATAATGTTGAAAGAAACTTGTGATTTGCAGCGAGGCTATGGTTTCCTCAGTTGGGATGTGATAAGGTAGCTAAATAGAGGTAATACAACCTTTAACTTACCCTGACTATTGTATGAACTGATTAGAGGGCTTGTTGAGAATTAAGCTTCTAAACTACATGGAACAAATGATTATCGGAAGTTTGTAGGAAATAAGAACAAATTTGGGTTTATGCCCTCAGTATCTGTTACAAGAAGCTGATGCTGTTTTTGAGTATCAAATATTTTCAAATATGCATCTTACCCAATTTATCAGACACCCTCTTTCCTTGCAATATGGAGGTCTTCCACTGATTATTTCCAGTAAAACTACTCCAAAAGCAAAGATGTTAGCTTGAATTTCCATTTCTTGTTGCTCTCGAGGAACATTATATTCTGGAAGAGAGACTCTGCTGAAGTAACCAGCACTTTTCTTAGATTCTGAGAAAATAATTTTCCAGCTCTCAAAATTAACCAACTACAAAAGAAATGTAAGAGGGTTTTATAATCTTAATCCATTCCGCTAATACAAAGATGTGAAAAAACATAAACCAAGTTAGCAGCAAAAATCACTGAAGGCATTATCTGGGAAAGATGAAAGCCACAAAAAAAGGGCACAGTTGCCTTTTGATTCACTGCATATCAACCCACCTTGTGTTTGCCTGCTTCATTGATTGCGTGGTGATGGTGAATTTTATAGCTTTCGCTCCTTATTGTATTATGTCTATTAGCCATGTGTATACAAAGGGCATAGTTGCATTCTTGCTTATGAGATTTGGAAGATGGCATCAGAGGTAGTACAATAAATAGTATATCTCTTCATTTGCTTGTTAACTATGAACATTTTCTTTGTTCTTCTATGCTTCCTTCACTGTTATATTCATTATCTTCCACAGCAGCCTTTAAAAACTCAGTATTCTATTTTATTTGATACATGCACACATTTGTTTTAGTTATTTGACATATGGTGGATTTATGTGTTTTTACAGTTTACAAATCTCAAGTACTCCAGAGTTGAAATTGATGAAGTGCGGTTCGAGTGGGCTGAATGCATGCTAGATTACATTTGAGACAGTTGTACCTTGATGTGTTAACAGAATGTTATACTTTGATTTTGATATCTATTAGTTAGCTTTTGATGTAAAAAGAATGTTTGGGTATTTTATGGATATTGTTGTAAGAAGATTATTTATATAATTTGTGAATATTTGTGTATTTTATGGATATTATTGAATGAAGAATATTTGTATAATTTGTGAATATTTATGTTTTTTTTTTGTTATTGTCGGTTTTAAAATCAAATCCGTGCTGTTAAAAAATATACATATTACATCGGTTTTCCACCGATGTAAAACCGGTGTTGTAAAGTAATATTACATCGGTCATTTACCGCTGCCAAAACTGGTGTTATTAACATACAATATTACATCGGTTTTACACCGTTGATGAAACTGTGTCGTTAAGTGATACTACACCGGTTAATAACCGATTTGAAGACCGGTGTCGTTAAGTGATACTACACCGGTTTTAACCCGATGTCTAAAATGGCAGACTTTTAACATCGGCTTCATAGACATCGGTCGAAAATCAAATAGACACCGGTGGAAAACCGATGTCTATGAGCAATTTTGTTGTAGTGCCCCTAGGTCGATGGTCTATGAAACGGGCCAAGATCCTAGTAGGTTCAAGATTTGCTACCTTGGATCTACTTAGGATGCGCGCATTTATGTATGTATGTGGTATAAAGCCGGGTTCTCATGATGAGATTATGTTTAAGTATTTACATGATATATATGTTTTCAAAGGACATCTTGCATATACTCATTCATGATGCATATTTTCAAAGGACATCTTGCATATGTTTATTCATGCTAAATGTTTTCCTTTATGTTTTAGTAAGATGTTCCTTTCTAAAAAATAAGTTTACGATGCCTAGATGATCATGTTATTACTTTGTGTATGAACTCTCACATGCTATGTTGTGATTTACTTACATGAGTATGACTCCACTTTATGCTAGTATGCAGATTTATATCTAGATGTTGGTTAAATGAACATGTAGCACTTTATGTTTAGATGCATGATTCATGTTTTGTGAGTAGGAAAGAATCTTACTAAGCCTATGTGCTTATAGTTTAATTTCCCTTGTACTGCAGACAACGGAAAGGAATGGTTGAATTAAAAGGGAGCAGCAGGAAGGGCAAGAATGTGTGTGGCAGTGGCATGGTGGAATAAATCTACTTAATGTTTCTATGTTCTAAAACTTTACATATGATGGATGATATTTATTGATGTCTACTCACTATGAACTTATGTTTTGATGATCACTGATAATATGCTTAGTTCAAGTAAAATGCTATGCATTATGTAGTAAGTAGTAGAGGTTAGATCAAGTTATGAATGTTAACATGATATGTTGGATATATGATCTTATCATAATGAGCATGTTTCTATGACAACATGATCGTATGCTTAAGTTAGTTTAATTTGTTTAAAAAAACATTATTTACTTCCACTGCCATATATGTATGTTTTCAAGTAACCTCCGTCCCTTCGCCCCCTTCCCGATGCGAGGGGAAGGGCGGGGTGTTACAATAGTGATGGAAAAGGCCATAATAGTTGGAAAATTAATTTTTAAATTTATTGCTTTTATTTACTATGATGTATGTGTGCATGATATGCTTGCATATGCTAAAATCCTCATTTTTAAATAACTAAGTGTGAGAGGGATTTTAATAAATTTCACGGTCTCCATTACTGGTTTGTAAGTGATGCAAACAAACTTGCGCGTTGGCTCTGAGTGCCTTCCTCCATATCGGATGAGTTTGTTTGCGGATCACTAGATCAAATTTCTATTTTGGATGACTATAGGAAATTATTTAAGAGCGTGTGATCTTCCCCATCGGAAGGGGCACAATCTTATTAATGGACTAAGTGTCAAGTAATGGTATACACATAGGCACGTCTAATAGTATCCTCCCCATCGGAGTCACTGCTATTATTTGTGTGACCAAAGGAATACCAATTATTAATTTTATTTGTCAAAAAGTTAGGTTGACAAGAATAAAATTAATGGGTAAAACCTTCTCTTACAAATGTTTGATTTTGTATACGTCCACACTATCGTGGCATGCAAAATTCACGGTGATTTGAGTTGTTGGTTAATTTAAAATAGTATTGTTTGAGGATTGAATATTATTCTAAATTTAGAGTCCTGGCCAAAATTTATTTTATGATTCTTAGGATGACTTTCAACCCACTGGCCATTATTCTGAAAGAGAATAGACTTACTGGTCCCAACTATATAGATTGAAAAAGAAACCTGAATATTGTCTTAACTGCTGAAAGCTATAAGTTTGTACTGTCAGAGGTATGCCCAGATGCACCTAATGGTGATTCTACCCCAGAGGAGATTGAGTATCATAAGAAATGGGTAAAAGAAGATGAGATGGTGCGGTGTTACATTTTGGCTTCAATGTCAAATGTATTGCAACATCAGCATCAAGATTTACCAACAGCTTATGATATAATGAACAATCTCAAAGAACTCTTTGGGCACCAGAGTCGGACTGCTAGACAAGAGGCAATGAGAAAGTTAATGACAGCAACCATGTCAGAGGGGACACCCGTAAGGGATCATATCCTCAAAATGATGGCTTATCTGAACGAAATACAAGTCCTTGGAGGTGATATCGATGGGGAAACCCTAGTCGATATAATTCTCCAAATGCTATCCAGAAGTTTTAAGCAGTTTCGCTTGAACTATAACATGAACAAAAGGGAGTATACATTGGCGAAACTTCTGACAGAACTACAGGCAGCAGAAGGTATTTTTTGTCACAGTTCTCGGATTCACTATGCTGAAAATGGTTCTACATCTAAGTCGAAAGGCAAGAAGAAAAAGAAACAGGTCTTTCCAGCAAAGAAGGTGAACAAACCTCAGGGTACAGGACACAAATCTGGAATGAAGAAGCCGAAGGGCAAGTGCTTCATCTGCAAGCAGTCAGGACATTGGAAGGTGGACTGTCCTCGTAGGAATCAAAATAATAAAGGTATATCTCATTCTCTAATAGTAGAAACATGTTTAGCGGTGTTATCTACCAGCACCTGGTGTGTAGATACGGGAGCCACTAATCATGTCTGCAACTCTTTGTAGGGGTTCTAGGAAACCTGACGACTATTTGAAGGAGAAATAACCGTCTACATGGGCAATGCTACTAAGGTGGCGGCTGTTGCAGTGGGAGACGTCTACTAATCTTTTGATAGGAATAGAAGTTTGGTTTTAAGAAATTGTCTTTGTGTACCCAGTTTTAGAAAGAATTTAATTTTAGTTTCTAAACTATTTTGGGAAGGATATTCTGTTTCCTTTAATGACAATGTGGTTATAAAGAGAAATAAGGTTATTATCTGTTCTGGTGCATTGGTTGACAATTTATATACTTTAAAACCAATTTCTTCCACAAAGCAACAAATGGAAATTATTAACACATCTTCTAACTCTAATAAGAGAAAAGAACCTTCGGAAATGAATCAAACATATCTTTGGCATCTAAGGCTTGGTCATATTAACTTAAGTAGGATTCAAAGGCTTATAGTCGATTGACTCTTGGGTACATTAGAGTTGGAAAACTATCCAACCTATGAATCTTGCTTAGAAGGTAAAATGACCAAGAGACTGTTTAAGGCCAAGGGGTATAGAGCCAAAGATGTGTTAGAACTGGTTCATTCTAATTTGTGTGGTCCTATGTCTATCCTGGCAAGAGGTGATTTCGAATACTTTGTCTCTTTTATAGAACATTATTCGAGATAGGGATA
The DNA here is from genome assembly GCF_018446385.1 of Zingiber officinale. Lineage (NCBI taxonomy): Eukaryota > Viridiplantae > Streptophyta > Magnoliopsida > Zingiberales > Zingiberaceae > Zingiber > Zingiber officinale. Next base: position 15,088,487 of record NC_056004.1, read on the forward strand.
CATTTACTTAATGCGCCGTAAGTCTGAGTGCTTTGATAAGTTCAAATAGTACAAGGTTGATGTGGAAAAATGTCTTGGTAAAAGTATCAAAACACTACGGTCTGATCGTGGTGGCGAGTACCTCTTAGGAGAGTTTAGGAATTACTTATCAGAGGCCGGGATTCAATCCCAGTTGTTCGCACCTGGTACACCCCAACAGAATGGTGTGGCAGAATGAAGGAATAGGACTCTTATGGAAATGGTTTGATCGATGATGAGTTATTCAGAATTACCAAATTCGTTTTGGGGATACGCTCTGGGAACAGTAGTGCACATTCTGAACTTAGTACCTTCTAAATCAGTACCCTCTACTCCCACAGAATTGTGGAATGGGCGAAAGCCCAGTCTAAGACATATTCAGATTTGGGATAGTCCAGCACATGTGCTGAAAGTAGATGCTGATAAGTTAGAATCTCGTACAAGAAGTTTGCGTGTTTGTGGGTTATCCTAGAGGAACGAAAGGTGGTTTATTTAATAGTCCTAAAGACCAGAAAGTCATTGTTAGCACCAATGCCCAGTTTTTAGAAGAAGACAATATAATGTAACACAAGCCCAAAAGTAAAATTGTTCTAGAAGAAATGAGAGAGGACACGTCTACTTCAGTACCAACAGTACAAGATGAAGTACCACAAGAGACTGAAACACGACTCACAAATGATACACAACCGTAGACAGTGCCTCGTCGTAGTGGGAGGGTTGTGAAACAACCAGAAAGATTCATGTTTTTGGGAGAATCTTCGGATTTTATTCAAGGTAAACATGAATCTAATCCCCAAACATATGACGAAGCACTCCAAGATAAAGATGCAGTATCTTGGCAAAAGGCAATGAATTCTGAAATAGAGTCTATGTATTCTAATAAAATCTGGAGCTTGTAGAAACACCTGATGGTGTAAAAGACGGTAGATGCAAGTGGATCTACAAAAGGAAAAGAGGGACAAATGGGAAGGTAGAAACCTTCAAGGCAAGGCTTGTTGCGAAAGGGTATACTCAGAAAAAGGGAATCGATTATGAGGAGACTTTTTCGCCGGTAGCTATGCTAAAGTCTATCCGGATACTCTTATCCATTGCTGCTCATATGGATTATGAGATTTGGCAAATGGAAGTCAAGACAACTTTCCTTAACGGAAGTCTTGAAGAAAACATCCATATGAAGCAACTACAGGAATTAATTGAAAAAGGTAAAGAGCATCTTGTAACACCCGAAAATTTCTAAATAAATTATTAGAAATATCCTACTAATTTTCTGGTATTTTAGGATATTTTTATAGAATTTTTTGATTAGTGGAAGTAACAAAAATAAATAGAAACGTAAAATTTCCTAAGCGGAAATTGAACCCGCAACCTATGGACCCAGTCTCTTATAGAGAACTCTAGAAACCAGGAGGCCCCAGCAGGGGTGTGCTGAAAGAAGAGGGAAGCAATTATATTTAAGTTTAAGTTGGTCGAATAAACCACTTAATATAAATAGGGAAATAATTAAGTGAGGGTTTATTTTGGATCAGGATTTCTTCCTCTCCTCACCCTCACGCCGTCTCTCTCTCTCTTCTGCACCCTCTCAGCCACCAAAACCCCAAGAGACCTAGGGTTCCATCCCTAGGGTCGTAGGAACACCTTCCGGCGACAACTCCGGCACGAGGACGCTCCTCTCCACGAGAAGAGCACGTAGACGTAGGAGGATCGTCGAGAAGATCGTCCTTCCGGAAAACCTAGCGAACAGATCGTAAGGAAATCTAGCGCAGGATGTAAGAAACCCCTCACCTACAGTATAAGTAGCTATTCGTATGTTTATATGCATTAGTTTAGTCGTATGCAGATTTTCAGTACGTAGGGTGTGTTCTAGTGGACACCAAGTGTTTGATAAAATGTTTAGCTCAGTAAAATGCTACAGTAGGCATTTTAATAGCTCAGTAAATGCAGTAGAAGCATTTAAAATAGCATATTTAGTCTTGCTTCAGCTTATATGGGACTACGGTCCAATGGGTGGGCTCCCATAGTCGCCTCTAGGTTCAGATAACCTAGTAAAAGCAAGATAAATTAATTAGCTTATGATCCAGTATTTTACTTTTATTAGTGGCACTGTACTAGACTAGATGTCCTTGAGTTGCGCTCCCATAGTCGTCCCTAGGTTTAGATAACCTAGTAAACCCTACTAGATTCAGAATTTGCTAACTCGGGTCTAGTTAGGGATGCACGCATAGCAAGTACAGTTGCCGGGCCCATCAGTAGCATGATTAGTATTTTCATCGATTTATGATAAACAGCTTTCAAAAACTCACAATCAGTTATGTGAACATGATTTAAATTCAATATTAGCTTAGTTCAGTTCAGCTCAGTTTATGTTCAAGTTTAGCTCTTTCTTAATGATATCCCATGATTAGTTTTGATGACATGTTTTAGTATTCATGTTAGTAATTTCTGTATGCCATGCTTTAACATGTTCAGCATATGTTTTAAATAGCATTCTTTAAAAAGCATGTTTTTATCGTGTGCATGTTTTTGTGAGGTAGATGGTTTCTTACTAAGCTCCCAAGCTTACAGACACTTCTTTTCCTTATACTGCAGATAAAGGTAAAGGAAAGATGGATTAGCGGGGCTGGAGGACAATGCGATGAAGATGTGTGTGACAGGAACTTGGAATAATGATGCTTGGGAACTAGCAAACCTGAAATTTAGCATTTTTGATTTTGGTTATTTTCTATACTTTAGAATGTTTAAGTAGTATGAAAGGTGAAGTATGCACTAAGTTTGTTACAGATAGCAAACTATGAGTAGTGATATGCCTAGTAGTTTCGCTTTATGCTTATAGAGTTGATATATGTGATTTCTGCACGAAATAGTGCTGAAATCAGAGCTCAGCTGTGAAATCAGGAACCCCAATCGATCAGCCAATCGATTGGAGGGCCCTCAATCGATCAGCTGATTGATTGGGGAGCTCGGTTCCGCAAACAGTAAGCTTTTGGATCGATCAGTCGATCGATCCGGCAGCGTGCTGTCGCAAACAGAGAGTTAATGGATCGATCAACCGATCGATCGGGGAATTAGCTCTCATGAACAGAGAGCTTTGGAATCAATCACTGGATCGATTGGCAAGTCTGGATCGATCAGCCGATCGATCCAGAATTTTGTCCGTGCATAGTAGCATGCTGAATCGATCACTAGATCGATTAGTCAAGCTGGATCGATCAGCCGATCGATCCAGAATTTTGTTCGTGCATAGTAGCACGATGAATCGATTACTGGATCGATTTGTCAAGCTGGATTGATCAGTCGATCGATCCAAAATTTTGTCCATGCACAGTAGCACGCTGAATCGATCAGTGGATCGATCAGATGACTCCAATCGATCAGCCGATCGATTGGAGTGTCTGATTTCAACTGGGAGGTTCTCATTTCATTTTATGATCAAGTAGAAAGTTTGGGTTCCTTCCATAGTGTATGTATGTCAATAAAAAGGTCTTTGAACCTAATCTTACCGACTGTAGTAGTCATTAGTAGAGTAAAATTTTAATTAGTACAGTTTTCCGCACCTTATAGCTTAGCACAGCCTAATGTGACGGTCCGGCCTCGCAGCCTAGTTCAGTAGGAGGCGGGTCGTTACAGAGTGGTATCAGAGCAAAAGTTCCAAACTTCCTACACACACATCAACATTGAACCTGCAGCTTCCAAGTAAGAATACCTCTCACTTTATTATGTTGTCTCTTTCCTGTTTATAGATACTATAGCATGTTAATTTATGATAGCACTTAACATGATAGTAGTAATAGTTATATAAACATGATTGTATTAGTTAGGTATGCCCTCTATCTCTTTAGAAAATGGTACGAGGACGCCCAGCTAGAAAGACACCAGCTACTGAGCCCCAGCATGTGGCAGGCAGTTCAGTGCCTCCCCCAGACCTTACAGCAGTAGTGGCTCAGTTACAAAAGCAGCTAGCTGAACAGCAACAGGAGATAGCCACCTTAAGGGCTAATCAGCAGAACACTCTCACTGTCACACCGGAACCTAACTTAACAACCCCAGTAGTGATAGAGGTTCCACCAGTCCAACCTGCAGCAACAGTAGCCCCAGCAGCAGGGGCGAAGAGAGAAGCCTATTTGATCCAGTGGCAGAGAATCAAGCCAGAGAACTTTTCAGACACTAGTGAACCATGGGATGCCCAAGCTTGGTTCAAAACACTAGAGAGTACGATGGAGCTTCTAGACTGGCCAGAGGTTGAAAAGGTGAAATGCGCCTCCTTCTGCCTGACACGAGACACACGTATGTGGTGGGAAAGAATTAAAGTGAAGCGCCCAGTGAACCAGATGACATGGGCCGACTTCGAGAGAGAATTCTTTGAAGAGTTCTTCCACATGCGGGTCACAAACCGCCACTACGACGAGTTCACTGAATTTCGCCAGGGCAACCTTTCAGTGGAGGAAGTCGTGAAGAAATTCAACAGATTGGCTCGTCTATGCCCAGAACTAGTCAGCACTGAAAAAGAACGAGTCCGGTTGATGCTCAAAATGCTAAGGCCGGAAATAGCAATGAACGTGGCCAGCGGCGTTCATAGGCCGTAGACCGCTGAAGAACTAGAAAGCAGTGCTCTGACCACCGAGCACTACCAGAACAATATCAAGCAGCAGAAGCAAGTCCTCTCAGAATCCAAAGGTCAAGGAGGCTCAGGTACTCAAAAACACCAGGGCCACAGCTCTAACTGAAAAGGGAACTCCAGTAACAAACGCAAACCAGGGAGTTACCCAAAAGGAGGACCAACTAGTAAACAGCCTAGCTATCCCAAGTGTTCTATTTGTGGGAAATTCCACCCAGGAGTTTGTCGCAAGGGCACACGAGGATGCTTTGAATGTGGCCAAGAGGGGCATATGGCTAAGCAGTGCCCGAACAAGACCAGTTTTCCTCAACCACAACCGATTCAGTATGGAGGCCAGCCCGCCCAGTTGCACCAGATGTAGGCTGCATTAGATGGTCCATACATCAGCCAGAGCAGACGAGAAGCCCCCATAGCAATGACGAACGCGAGGATTTATTCACTCACCAGAGAGGACGTAGCGAATGCCTCGACAGTCGTTACAGGTCGGATTAGTAGTTTACAGCAAAGTGCAACTGTCTTATTCGATACTGGGGCAACCCATTCTTATATATCCAGGGCATTCGCCGAAAAGTTAGCAATAGCTCCAGATACACTTAGCGGTCAATTTTTGACAACACTACCTTCAGGGGAGATCTTGGCATCCACGCACTGGCTTCGGGTAGTGCCAGTGATTATAGCAGACAGAGAGCTTTTTGGTGATCTGATAGTGCTAGATATGGCTGACTACGATATCATTCTGGGAATGGATTTTCTGATCAAATATGGTGCCTCCATAGTGTGCCATAAACAGAAAGTTATATTCCAACCTGAAACAGGAGTACAGTTTGGGTACATTGGAGAACCAAAGAGAAAAGCCAAGAAGTTTCTCTCAGCTTTGAAAGCACAGAAACTATTGGATTCAGGATGTAACACCCGCCCTCCCTGCTAACCCTAAGGGACGGGGCTACGATACTCTATGTACAAATAACAACGAAAGACTTAAAATAATTTTCTTAGTTTAATAAAAACTTTTCTTTTGTTTTCCTTTTTATCAAATCCGAACTACACTATCAGTGCCTCAATAACATGATAACAAATTTAGTAGAAACATAACATCAAGTCACACATATGGTACTACAATTCATGATACCAAAGCGTAGTTCTTTAAAAGTTTTAAAGCAGGTTCTTATTTGGTTGCCTAGCCACCGCCACACACATCTCCTTGCCTCTCCTGCTGCTCCTCTAGCTCATCCAGCTTTTTCCTTTATATGTGGTACAAGGACAGTAAGCTGTGAGCACTCATGGCTCAATAAGTTCCTTTCCTACTCACTAAAACCGAAAATCATAGTATAATCAAAGAATGTCTCAACATGGCATCACTTCAACTAGTCATGACATAATGTAACATACTCTTTTAAGCATATCATGCATCATGAAGAAATCATAACTAGTCATGGCATATCATAGTGTAAAGCATAGCATGAAGCATAACATAATCGTATCTAATCATGGCATATCATCAAAAGGAGTCATGGCATATCATACACATGAACATATCATGGAACATAACATAATCATATCTAACCATGGCATATAAATCATCATAAGGTATATGCATATGATTTTGAAAAACATGTATCCGAAAAACATGTGTATGTCTCATGATCTTTAAAACCATTTCTTCTTACATATATACTTGAACATAATCTCAACTTAAAGGCGATCCCGGCTATGTACCACTTACATATTGCGCGCAACCTATGTAGGTCCAAGGTAGCAAGTCTTGAACCCTACAAGGCAAACATACTAGGCCCGAGTCTTACTCCATCGACCTAGGGGCACTTAGGAGCCCATCCCTAACGAGGCCCGAGTCTTATTCCATCGACCCCGGGGCGCTTATGGAGCCCACCCTTGGTACAAGCCATATAAAGTAAAGTACATGTCATACTTATACATATCATACATCATAAAAGCATGCATCACTTAGGCACACATCATATCATAAAAGTATGCATCACTTAGGCATACATCATGTCATAAAAGTATGCATCACTTAGGCATACATCATGTCATAAAGGTATGCATCACTTAGGCATACATCATACCATAAAAGTATGCATCACTTAGGCATACATCATATCATAACAATATGCATCACTTAGGCATACATCCTATCATAACAATATGCATCACTTAGGCATACATCCTATCATAACAATATGCATCACTTAGGCATGGATCATAAAACATGCATATCTTAAGCATAAAGCATATCATCAAGCATGCATAATTTAACCACATAGCATATCATGAAAGCATGCATATTTTAAGCACTAAACATAGCATCAAAGCATGCATAATTTAACCACATAGCATATCATGAAAGCATGCATATTTTAAGCACTAAACATAGCATCAAAGCATGCATAATTTCACCACATAGCATAACATAAGCATGCATATTTTCAGCTCATATCATATCACCAAAGCATGTAAAATTTACCCACATATCATAACATAAAACATGCATCTTTTGAACTCATAACATATTGTAGAAATTTCTCATTTTGTATAGCTCACAAGCATACATTTCTAAGCATAAAAGTGTATCATGTGCTCATCTAATCATAAGGAACAATGTAACATGATTGACTTGGGTACTAAGCTTCCTAATCCCTTAGGTTCTTATCTTGGCCGAAACCCTCTTAGGTGCCAATCTAGGTTTTAAACAACATCCAAGCATGTAGAACCTAATTCATCCACATATCATTCTCATAGGAAGTATTATAAACAAGATTTACTTGGACTCTAAGTTTTTCCAAGTCCTTAAACCTCATTTGGCCGAACCTTAACAAGTGTGAAACAAGGTTCTAAATGACATAAAGCATGGAAACTTTAACCATGTTTATAGCATTTATTTCTAGGAATATGGTAAGCACAATTGAGTTAGTTCCTAAATTCTTTAAGCCCTTAAATTTATGTCTTGGCCGAAACTTACAAGTACTCATTTAGGTTTTCAAGCAAGCATACAAGCATGTGAACTTACTCTAACATCATGTATAAATTCATAAGTGGCCTCACACAAGTAGTCATGGCCGAAACTTCCCTTAGCATCAATTTAGGTCACTAACAACATATAGCATGTAAATTTTAGCTTTCTACATTTCATATTTCATGGAGAGTGACATGAGCATGTTCAATGTAAGTTCTAGGGTTTCTAAAGCATGTATTCCCTTCATGGCCGAGACTTAAAGGTGTCCATTTGAATCATAGTTAAATATATAAGCATGTGAACACAATCAACATGTTATCTCAATTTCATAAGAAGCATCTTTAACACATGAGGTCTATATTTTAGGGTTTCTAGGTCTTTAAACCCTACATGGCTGAACCTCATCAAGCATAGAATTTTTTCAAATGGCATAAAAGCATAGAAAGTCATAACACATTTCATAACATGTATAAAAGTCAAGCGCTATAAGCATACATTTAAATTGTGTCTTAGGTTTCCTAGGTTTTTCCTTTCTTTATCTCATAGCATATGTTTGGCCGAAACCTTCCAAGTCTTTAAACTAGATTTTAGGTGGCCTAAAGTATGGAAAACTTGAACAAGTTTTATGGCAAAAATATCAAAGAAACTATACATATAAATTTGGTTCACAACAAGCTAGGACCCTTGTGGTCATAATTATCATATATCATGCAACCAATTTTCCTCTACTCTATTTACGCATGGGAGCATCAAACCACTTTCATATATTACTGTCATGGAGGTTTTGAGCATATTAAAAATCTGTTTAAGCTATTCTAAAGCATCCAGTTTACCATGGCCGAAACATTAAAAGTGATGTTCATGAGTTTCTATCAACATACAAGCATGCAACTCTTTAAGAAACTCTATATTCTATCATATAAACATGGTGAGTTTAAATTCAAAGTCTTCCTAACCCTAAACCCTTCCTTGGCCGAAACTTGTGAGTGGGATACTTTTGGTTCCAAGTAACCTTCAAGTATGAAAACGATAATGGATCCTTAACCATTTATTTGGAGGGTTTTGTGCAAGTTAGGTAAATAATTAAATTCCCTAGCCCTTATGAAACCTTTTTGGCCGAAACACTAGGATTAGATACATCCCTAATCCAACATCACATATATATAAAAATATGAGAGAAAACCTTCTTACAAAGCATAGAAAAATTATCATGAATCAAAGCTTATATTAAACATTCCTAGGATCAACAAGTCCTTTCTTTGGCCGAATTTTCACAACATTGTTTCTAGGTTTTAAAATCCTCATAAAATCCAAAAACACATTAAAATGGCTTGTACCACAGGTGAGGGGAAGCTTACATCCTTTTCGCTTGTGGTTCTAAAGTGTGGTGATGGAAGAAAGGGTTCCTTCTTCTTGTTCTCCTCCTTTGTTTTCCCTTGGTAGCCTTACTTGTATCCTAGGAGGAACATTGTTTTGGGGGCCGAAAATGGAGGAGAGGGGGCTGAGGTTCTCGGTGATGGAGAGGAGAGAATGAGAGAAATGAGAGAAAAATAACATCTTCTCTTTACATACTCTCTTTTATGTTAAGGGGAAAGAGGTAGCAAAATTGGTTTTTGCTTTCCTTCTCCCTTAGCCCTTTTTTCATTTTTTTCTTTTTATTTTATTTATTTATTTGTTCTCATCATTCATGATGAAACAAGGGGGAATGAATCCCCTTAATTCCCCTCTTTAAGTCACGGCAAAAGAAGAAGAAAAGGGAGAGAAAAGAAGGAAGGCAAATTGCCTTTCTCTTGTTCTTTTCTTGTTTTCTTTTGGCTAGCTTTTACTCTCATCCTTATCATGAGTTTCCATCCTTTGCTATCAATATATTATTCCTATCCCAACTGGTTATTACCCATTAATCCTATCATTTACATCATGAGAGGTTCAAGGTTCAATCCTTGACAACTCCCTATTTTTATTTCTTTTTATTTCTTTTTGGTTCGACATTCTACTAATATTTTTCTAAGGCAAATTCATCATTCTCTTATTTTATTTTAAAAGCTTAGTGGGAGTTATACAGGATGTACGGGATTTCTAGCACATGTAGTCAATATCAGTCAGGATAAGGACCAATAGCTAGAAGAGGTCCGAGTGTACGTGACTACCCAACAGTCTTCCCTGAGGAGTTACCAGGTCTAGCACCAGACAGGGAGATTGAATTTGAGATAGAACTCATTCCCGGTACAAATCTCATCTCCAAAGCACCCTACCGCATGGCTCCAGCAGAACTGAAGGAACTTCATGAACAACTACAGGAGCTACTCGACAAGGGCTTCATACGCTCTAGTCACTCACCATGGGGAGCGCCTTGTTGTTTGTGAAGAAGAAGGACGGAAGCATGCACTTGTGTATAGACTACCGAGCACTAAACCAAGTCACGATTAAGAACAGGTAGACTACCGAGACTACCCAACAGTCTTCCCTGAGGAGTTACCAGGTCTAGCACCAGACAGGGAGATTGAATTTGAGATAGAACTCATTCCCGGTACAAATCCCATCTCCAAAGCACCCTACCGCATGGCTCCAGCAGAACTGAAGGAACTTCATGAACAACTACAGGAGCTACTCGACAAGGGCTTCATACGCTCTAGTCACTCACCATGGGGAGCGCCTTGTTGTTTGTGAAGAAGAAGGACGGAAGCATGCACTTGTGTATAGACTACCGAGCACTAAACCAAGTCACGATTAAGAACAGGTATCCTCTTCCCAGGATAGAAGACCTGTTTGATCAGCTAAAGGGAGCAATATTGTTCTCTAAAATAGACCTCAGGTCGGGATATCATCAGGTTAGAGTTAAAGAAGGTGATATACCCAAGACGGCTTTCAGGACCAGATACGGACATTATGAGTTCGTAGTCATGCCCTTTGGCGTGATGAATGCTCTAGCTACTTTCATGGACTTCATGAATCGGGTATTAAGAGAATACTTAGATAAGTTTGTTATCGTATTCATCGACGACATTCTTATCTATTCCAAGACTAGAAGAACATGCAGAGCACCTGAAGATAGTACTACAGATCCTTCAGCAGAACCAGCTGTACGCCAAGTTCACGAAATGTGAATTCTGGCTCGATCAGGTGTCCTTTCTGGGTCACATCATCTCCAAGGATGGTATCATGGTAGACCCCAGTAAGATAGAGGCTGTGAGTAACTGGAAAAGACCTAAGAACGCCCATGAAATCAGAAGCGTTCTGGGACTAGCAGGCTATTACAGAAAATTTGTAAAGGACTTCTCCAGGATAACCTCCCCACTGATAGCTTTTACCAGGAAGAACAGAAAATTTCAGTGGACAGAGGATTGTGAGAACAGCTTCATAGAGCTAAAAGGAAGATTGATCAGTGCTACCATTCTGACTCTACCAGAAAACATAGATATCTTTGATATTTACAGCGATGCCTCTGAATTGGGACTAGGAGCAGTACTGATGCAAAATGGCAAGGTAGTCGCCTATGCCTCCAGACAACTCAAGGATTATGAGAGGAACTACCCTACTCATGACCTCGAGCTTGAAGCAGTTGTGTTCGCTCTCAAAATTTGGAGACATTACTTGTATAGAGCTCAGTGCAGAGTGTATACAGATCATCAGAGTCTGAAGTACTTCTTCACTCAAAAGGATCTAAATATGCGATAACACAGATGGCACGAGCTGGTCAAAGACTATGATATAGACATCCTCTACCACCCAGGAAAGGCTAATAAGGTGGCAGACGCACTTAGAAGGAAGTCCAGTGCCACCTTACTATCCGTAGTAGCCATGTCACCACCCCTACAGAAGGAGATTGCAGATTTTGGTCTTAAACTTATAGTGGGGCAGCTCTCTACTATGACTTTAGCATCTACCCTGCTTGGTGACATCTAGACAGCTTAGGATCAGGACCCTGAAATTAAGAAAATCAAGCAAGGGTTAACAGAATCAGAAAGTGGAGAGTTCAGAGTCTCAGATGGTGGGGTATTATATTTTGGTGACAGACTATGCATTCCAGATTACGAGGAACTACGGAGGAAGATTCTAGACGAGGCTCACAGGACTCCTTATGCGATGCATCCTGGTTCCACCAAAATATACCAAGACCTGAAGTAACATTTTTGGTGGCCTGGGATGAAAAGAGACGTCGCTAGGCATGTTAGTATTTGTCTGACCTGTCAGAGGGTCAAGGCAGAACATCAGAGACCAGGAGGAGTTCTGCAGCCCATTCAGATCCCAGAATGGAAGTGGGAGGATATTTCCATGGACTTCATAGTGGAACTACCCAGAACCACGAATGGTTTTGATGTCATCTGGGTAATAGTCGATAGATTGACTAAATCAGCCCACTTCTTAGCTATCAGGATATCCTACTCCATGGAGCAGCTAGCTCAGTTGTATCTCAAGGAGATCGTTAGACTACATGGAGTCCCACGGACCATTATATCAGACAGAGACAGTAGGTTCACATCACACTTCTGGGAGTGTGTGCAGTCAGCATTGGGCACTAAGTTAAGATTCAGCACAGCTTTCCATCCTCAGACGGATGGTCAGACGGAGCGAGTAAATCAGGTACTCGAAGATATGCTCTGAGCATGTGCCTTAGACTTCAAGGGAAGTTGGTGCTAATATCTGAGTTTAGCAAAATTTGCATACAACAATAGCTATCAGGCCACTATCGGTATGGCACCCTACGAGGCTCTCTATGGGCGGAGGTGTAGATCTCCAATCTGCTAGTATGAAAGTGGTGAACAGAAAGAACTAGAACTTCAGACAGATCTAGTAGCAGATACCACAGCAGCTATACAGCAGATCCGCCAGAGGATAGAGACAGCTCAGAGCCGCCAGAAAAACTATGCTGATACACGACGCAGACCCTTAGAGTTTTCAGTTGGGGATACAGTATTTCTCCGAGTGGCTCCCATGAAGGGAGTAATGCGTTTTGGGAAGAAGGGCAAATTAAGTCCCAGATATGTGGGACCATACCTTATCACTAGAAGAGTTGGCAAGGTAGCATATGAACTAGAATTACCCCAGGAGATGTCAGCTATCCATAACGTATTTCATGTCTCTATGCTGAAGAAGCATATCCCAGATGCAACCCAGGGCATTGAGCCCAGTCGGTACAAGTCCGCGAAGACCTCAACTATGACAGTCGGCCTATTTAGATAATAGACCGAGCAGTTAAGAAATTACGGAACAAGGAAATACCATTAGTAAAAGATATTTAGCAAAGTCACACAGCAGAAGAGGCAACTTGGGTGACAGAAGCCAGTATGAGAAAGAAGTACCCAGAGTTATTCTAAGTTCGAGGATGAACTTTTTATAAGGTATGGGAGATTGTAATACTCGAAAATTTCCAAATAAATTATTGGAAATATCCTACTAATTTTTTGGAATTTTAGGATATTTTTATAGAATTTTTAGAGTCACGGAAGTAGCAAAAATAAATAGAAACGTAAAATAGCCTAAGCGGGAATTGAACCCGCAACCTATGGACCCAGTGTCTTATAAAGAACTTTAGTAACCAGGAGGCCCCAGCAGGGGTGTGCTGAAAGAAGAGGGAAGCAATTATATTTAAGTTTAAGTTGGCCGAATAAACCACTTAATATAAATAGGGAAATAATTAAGTGAGGGTTTATTTTGGATCGGGATTTCTTCCTCTCCTCACCCTCACATCGTCTCTCTCTCTCTTCCGCACCTCTCGGCCACCAAAACCCCAAGAGACCTAGGGTTCCATCCCTAGGGTCGTAGGATCACCTTCTGGCGATAACTCCGGCACGAGGACGCTCCTCTCCACGAGAAGAGCACGTAGACGTAGGAGGATCGTCGAGAAGATCGTCCTTCCGGAAAACCTAGCAAACAGATCGTAAGGAAATCTAGCGCAGGATGTAAGAAACCCCTCACCTACAGTATAAGTAGCTATTCGTATGTTTATATGCATTAGTGTAGTCGTATGCAGATTTTCAGTACGTAGGGTGTGTTCTAGTGCACACCAAGTGTTTTATAAAATGTTTATCTCAGTAAAATGCTACAGTAGGAATTTTAATAGCTCAGTAAATGCAGTAGAATCATTTAAAATAGCATATTTAGTCTTGCTTCAGCTTATATGGGACTTCGGTCCAATGGGTGGGCTCCCATAGTCGCCTCTTGGTTCAGATAACCTAGCTCTAGGTTCAGATAACCTAGTAAAAGCAAGATAAATTAATTAGCTTATGATCTAGTATTTTACTTTTATCAGTGGCACTGTACTAGACTAGATGTCCTTGGGTTGCGCTCCCATAGTCATCCCTAGGTTTAGATAACCTAGTAAACCCTACTAGATTCGGGATTTGCTAACTCGGGTCTAGTTAGGGATGCTCGCATAGCAAGTACAGTTGCCGGGCCCATCAGCAGCATGATTAGTATTTTCATCTATTTATGATAAATAGCTTTCAAAAACTCACAATCAGTTATGTGAACATGATTTAAATTCAGTATTAGCTTAGTTCAGTTCAGCTCAGTTTATGTTCCAGTTTAGCCTCTTTCTTAATGATATCCCATGATTAGTTTTGATGACATGTTTTAGTATTCATGTTAGTAATTTCAGTATGCCATGCTTTAACATGTTCAGCATATGTTTTAAATAGCATTCTTTAAAAAGCATGTTTTTATCGTGTGCATGTTTTTGTGAGGTAGATGGTTTCTTACTAAGCTCCTAAGCTTACAGATACTTCTTTTCCTTATACTGCAGATAAAGGTAAAGGAAAGATGGATTAGCGGAGGCTGGAGGACAATGCGATGAAGATGTGTGTGACAGGAACTTGGAATAATGATGCTTGGGAACTAGCAAACTTGAAATTTAGCATTTCTGATTTTGGTTATTTTCTATACTTTAGAATGTTTAAGTAGTATGAAAGGTGAAGTATGCACTAAGTTTGTTACAGATAGCAAACTATGAGTAGTGATATGCCTAGTAGTTTCGCTTTATGCTTATAGAGTTGATATATGTGATTTGTGCACAAAATAGTGCTGAAATCAGAGCTCAGCTGCGAAATCAGGAACCCCAATCGATCAACCGATCGATTGGAGGGCCCTCAATTAATCAGCTGATCGATTGGGGAGCTCGTGTACGCGAACAGTAAGCTTCTGGATCGATCAGCTGATAGATCCGGTAGCGTGTTGTCGCGAACAGAGAGTTAATGGATCGATCAATCGATCGATCGGGGAATTAGCTCTCGCGAACAGAGAGCTTTGGAATCGATCACTGGATCGATTGGCAAGTCTGGATCGATCAGCTGATCAATCCAGAATTTTGTCCGTGCACAGTAGCATGCTGAATCGATCACTGATCGATTAGTCAAGCTGGATCGATCAACCGATCGATCCAGAATTTTGTCCGTGCACAGTAGCACGCTGAATCGATCACTGGATCGATTAGTCTTGCTGGATCGATCAGCCGATCGATCCAGTATTTTGTCCGTGCACAGTAGCATGCTGAATCGATCAGTGGATCGATCAGATGACTCCAATCGATCAGCCGATCGATTGGAGTGTCTGATTTCAGCTGGGAGGTTCTCATTTCAGTTTATGATCAATTAGAAAGTTTGGGTTCCTTCCCTAGTTTATGTATGTCAATAAAAAGGTCTTTGAACCTAATCTTACCGACTGTAGTAGTCATTAGCAGAGTAAAATTTTAATTAGTACAATTTTCCGCACCTTATAGCTTAGCACAGCCTAATGTGACGGTCCGGCCTCGCAGCCTAGTTCAGTAGGAGGCGGGTCGTTACACATCTAGTGTGCAAGCTGAATCGGTCCATTTATGGACTGAAGAAAGCTTCAAGATCTTGGAACATCTGGTTTAATGAAGTAATCCAGTCATATGGATTTATTCTGTGTCTGGATGAGTCTTGTGTATACAAAAAGTGTAACGGAAATGTGGTGGTATTTCTTGTACTATATGTAGATGATATTTCGTTAATTGACAACAATGTCAAAGTGTTATCGGACGTAAGGGTATGGTTATCCAAGAAATTTGAAATGAAGGACTTAGAAGAATGTGCACACATTCTAGGGATCAAAGTCATAAGGGATCATAAGAAAAGGATGTTGTGCCTATCTCAAGCTTCATATATAGATACAATCCTTTGTCGTTTTAGCATGCAAAACTCTAAGAAAGATATTATACCTTTTAGGCATGGAGTAGCTCTATCTAAAGAGATGTCTCCGAAGACATCAAAAGAGATAGAGGACATGAAGGTAGTTCCGTATACTTCGGATATCGGAAGCCTAATGTATGCAATGCTGTGTATGAGACTGGATATCTGTTTTGCCGTGAGCATGGTTAGCAGATATCAAAGTAACCCTGGACAAGGACATTAGACTGCTGTAAAGCATATATTAAAGTACCTGAGAAAGACTAGAGATTATATGCTAGTTTGCCAAGCAGATGATTTGCTCCACGTGGGTTACACGGATTCGGATTTCCAATCAGATAAGGACAACAGTAAGACTACATAAGGCTATGTGTTTACTTTAGGAGGTGGAGCCATTGCATGGAGGAGTGTTAAGCAGAAATGCATTTCAAACTCAACTATGGAAGATAAGAATGTGGCAGCCTCTGAGGTAGCTAAAGAAGTTGTATGGCTCAGTAACTTCCTAATGGACTTAGATGTGATTTCTGGTTTGCCCAAAATCATCACAATTTATTGTGATAATAGCGGTGCAGTTGTAAACTCGAAGGAACCATAAGCCCATAAGGAGAGTAAGCATATAGAGCGCAAGTACCAACTGATACGAGACATCGTCAAGCGAGGAGAAGTTGTCGTCGTCAAGATTGCATCAGCAGATAACTTGGCAGATCCTTTCACTAAGGCCCTTCCGGCGAAAGCTTTTTGATCGGCATGTGGAGGGGATGGGAATCAGACGTATGGCAGCAGATATGGCAGCTTAGTCTTTTAGTATAAGTGGGAGATTGTTAGAGTGTATACTAAAAGCCTAGATTTTGTAAACATTTATTTTTGATTTAATAGAATCACATTGGTCAAATGTCTATATTTATTTGTTTAATATAGTTGTGCAATTAATCTATAAAGTAGATAACATGGTGTGTGATGTCACACACAGAAGATCATGTTATCATCTCTTTATAAATTATAAACAGTTGCTCTCGACTAAGATGGAAAGGAACAAACCATTGATATAGTCGTAGTGTAATTAGGTATTAGTTTATCTTGACTAATAAATTACACTAGTACACTCTAAGTGTATTGAGTAGGACCATTTTAGGTAAATCTTTTTATACTGACTTAATAAAAGAACTAGACCTTAGTTATTATGGAAGTGTGTACTCTTAATCCTAATATAATAACAAGCATATATATTTAGTATCTATTTCTTTAACTTACCAAAGGATGAGATTTAGCTTGATAAATCAATAGGCCCGATAAGTTGGAAAATGATATTTCTTATAGTGTGTGTTGTTGATTATAGAAGGAAACTGTGTCCTAGTTATCTAGGTTGAGAATGTCCCAAGATGAGCTCATAAGGATTGCCATGTTAAACCCTGCACGTGGACTTAGTCCGACATGACAATAACGTTGAGTGGTACTACTCTTGGAGCTAGATATTAATTAAGTGAGTTGTCAGTAACATACTTAATTAGTGGGCATTCGTTATCTTAAACATAGGGAGATTAACACACTTATGGTAAGAAGGAGCCCATAATATAATTTGGGATTGGTGCGGTAGTGCAACAAAAATGACTTTTCGCAGCATGCAAATTCACTTTTCGCAGCGCGCATTGCGCGCTACACAATTAAAAGCTGTTGAAAGTCATAATTTATTCGCGGCGTGCTTTTATGCTCTACGAATAGTATTTTCCGCAGCGCGCAAAGCACGCTGTGGATACTATTATCCGCGGCGTGCTTTGTGCACTGCCGATAGTATTTTCCGCAGTGCACAAAGCACGCCGCGAATAATAGTATCCGCGACGTGCTTTGCGCGCTGCGGAAAATACAATCGGCAGCGCACAAACGTATGCTATTGATGGTCATAACTATATTAAAAAAAATAATTTGACGAAAATAATAAATTAAAATTTTACAACAAATTTAGTGCAAATCAAATCCATACAAAATTAATAAAAGTCATAACTTTTCATTATACCACAAAAACTAAAAACATCTAAAACAATATATAAAATCTCTAACAAACTAGCAATTGTTGGTGCGGGAAGCATCCGACGATCGAACCATAGTTTTTATAATGGCAAAGGATTCAAAGTTAAGTTAGTGTGTGATCTAACATGTTTGAATGAGTGTTTCAGGAAAGTCCTAGCTGCGGTTAGGCAAAGGGAAAATCCTAAGGGGTGGTAACCTTAGGTCCTAGGGGGCGGTAACCCTAGGTGAGGGAAAACCCTAAGGGTTGGTAACCTTAGGTCCTAGGGGGCGGTAACCCTAGGTGGAGGAAAATCCTAAGGGGCGGTAACCTTAGGTCCTAGGGGGTGACAACCCTAGGTGGAGAAAAATCCTAAGGGGCGGTAACCTTAGGTCCTAGGGGGTGGCAACCCTAGGTGAAGAAAAACCCTAGGGGGCGGTAACCCTAGGTCCTAGAGGGTGGTAACCCTAGGCGGAAAGTCCAGTCGGTCTGGAGGACCGGACTAGCATCAGGTACTCTCTCCTGAGAAGAGTAGGTGAGGACGCGTTCCCCGTAGAGGGAATAGTAGGCGTCGGGTCGACCTAGGATTTCCGGTTGGGAATCCGAAGTCAGACTCGGACAGTCCGAAGACTGTCAGTTATTCTTCACTATATTTTATCAGATTCTAACACTGTCTTGCAGGGTATTTTGCTCGGACTAACCTTGTGTTGCAGGTAAGGAACCTGCTGGAAAAAGGTGGTCCGGGTGCCCGGGATGGATCCGGGCGCCCGGAACAGGTCCGGACGCCCGGGACCAAATATTATCCCCTGCGCGACTTCGCCACGTGGAGCATCCTGGTTGGTTGGCCACGTCACACTCCAGGCGCCCGGAAAGGTCCCAGGAGCCCGGAACCTCATATAAAAAGAGGGTCGAGGGTGCAGCCAAAGAAGAACATCGACAAGCTTTCCTTCTGCTGTGTGCTGCTCAAGAAACGACTCTAAAGTGCTGTTACAGTCGCCGACGACCCGAAGCTTCAGTTATTATTTTGTTGTCGGTATTATTTCAATTCCAGTTGTACTTATTTCCTTGTACTTATTCACGATATTATAGTTGTTGCCCACCGAAAGCGATCAAGGATCGCGGGCCTTCGAGTAGGAGTCACCTTAGGCTCCGAACGAAGTAATTCCCTGTGTCTCTGTGTTTGACTACTTTTATTCCGCTGCTTATTACTCTATTAGTTTCTCGTACGATTTACGGATTCGAAAAACGAAATAGCCACGAGCGCTATTCACCCCCCCCTCTTGCGCTTTCGATCCATCAATTGGTATCAGAGCGGGGTCATTTTGAATCGGTGCAACCACCATTCAAAATATTTTTTCGTGGTATTTATTTTTTTTCGGAGTCGATTAGAATTTAGCCTCATAGCTATATTCTAGTTCTTTTTCCCTCGAATCGGTTTTTTCTCGGAATTGGTGCAACACCACCCGAGTCGTGATCCATTTTTTTTTCCTACCGCACTACTAAGCCAGGACCAAGTCCTGGGACATTTCTTTTTGGTTGTTTTTCGCTTTAGGTAAAACTGAAATGGCCCTTCAAGAAGGCTACAGTACTGCCCGCCCTCCGCTATTCACCGGAGATGACTTCCGGTACTGGAAGGGTCGAATGGAGGCATATCTCCAGACTCACTTTGAAGTCTGGATGATTGTCAAAACCGGATTCAAACTACCATCTGATAATGCCGGAAAACCACTACCGTACGAGGACTGGGATGCACCTTTGATCAAGAAAGTGGAAGCTAATTCCAAGGCAACCTGCACCCTCTAGTGTGGCTTATCAAAAGAAGAACACAACCGCGTCGGCCCCTTCAACAGCGCCAAAGAATTGTGGGAGAAGCTAATTGAACTTCACGAAGGGACATCCGACACCAAAGTAAGTAAAAGAGACTTAATTTTTAATAAATTGTTTAACATCAAATTGCAGGAAGGTGAAACAGCTGCCCAACTCCATGCCCGGATTCAAGATCTGCTCAATGGCCTTCATGCAATTGGACAAAAGGTAGACAACCGGGACATCATAAGGTATTCTCTAAACGCCTTTCCAAGGAACACCTTGTGGGCATCCATGGTAGATGCCTACAAGGTCTCCAAGGACTTATCTACCATTAAATTAGATGAACTTTTTGCAGAATTCGAACTTCACGAACAGACTAATGCACGCCCGACCGAGAAAGGGTTGGCTTTGGTTGCAGGAACAGGGAGATCCCGTGAGTCAAAAATCAAGCGAAGAACCGAACCTGAGTCAGAAGAAGAACCAGATTCAGAAGACGACGATGAACTTACCACCGAGTTCGTCAACTTAGTAAAGAAGCTCTGCAAAAAGAAGGGCTTCAACAAAAATGATCTCAGAAAGGCCATTCAGTCTAAAGAAGCCCAACCAAGCTCAAAGGTAAAATTCGAAGTGACCTGCTACGGGTGCAATTAGAAGGGTCACATCAAGGCTGTCACGCCCCCAAAGGAGTCTCTGCCAGACAAAAATCCGGCAGCACCTCCCCTGTACGGCGGACAATCTGAAACATAAATACAAACAAAATACATCAGCCACATGCGGCTGGAATATTTATATACACAACCACGCAGTTATAATAACAGCCCACACGGCTGGAATGAAACAATTACAACCACGCAGTTATATATAAAACAGCCCACACGACTGTACCAAAACACAGCGGAAAAACGAATAAAGCCCACACAACACAAATAAATACAATGCATGCCGGCACGGCTTAAACACAAATACAACACCAAAACCATAGGATAGCCACATGGCTATACACAAATACAATGCTAAAAATAAGAAAAGAATATACAAAAGAAAATAAGCACGGTCTTCGGATGTGACGTAGGACCCGGCAGACAGGATACTCCGAGCGACACCAACCATCTACAGGCTACCTGAAAACATAAATGTGTACATGCGGTGGTGAGTATAGGTAACTCAGCGGGTAATAGAAAAGATAGTGCATGGTCTACAATAAAACATGGAGATCATAAGTATACAGTCTCAGTAGGGAATAAAGAACATGATCATACTATCATAATCAATACATCTGAACATACCTGACATAATAACCTGACATAAACTGTACAAACCACAACTAACATAATGACAGATACATACCCTATCTGGAATCGACACATGGTACAATGATCAGTAAACTCACCGGATCTGCAACAGACGTACCCGTGACACCTGAGCAATATAGATACGACTGCATATACATGTAAAATAAATGACATGTATGCAGCATGGCAACCAAATGCAACAACCATATCTCAATCAAGTGCAACAACGACAATCACATGCAACTAGTATCTACTAGGCATGTATGTAAATGCAGATGCACCGCGCATCAAATGCAAGAATAATAACTGCGTATGCATGCTCCATGGTCACCCCCGCCACCTCTCCAGACACCACGACCCCTGTATGGCCGAGAGGCTGTACTACCCTCCAGCCCACTATATAGTGGTCGAGGCGGACAGTCCGCTAGTAGCTATCTAACTACATAGCATCAGGGTCCCTGACTGCTCACAACGCCGGATCTCACTAAACCTCGTGACCGGGTGGCACGACAGGACTAGCAGCAACTGCTCCAACTACCACTACCCATGAGTGGCCGAGTGTGCGGTGCTAAACCAAACCAACTGATGACTCTCTCAACCACAAGGGAGACAACGGTCATCAGATGCAATGAATGATGAACATGATATATATATATATAATCATCATCCATGCAACAACCCCAAACCTCAAAAATACCTCCAACAAGAGTGTAATCGTCATGATACCTCCACGTATCCCATCAAACATATGTAGACACTACACATGTATAATCAACCAAAATCATCTAATAATCCCACCAGACACACGGACACAAAAACATAAGTACAATCAACATGTATCCTCCAATAGAAACACAACAGACATGTGTATATACTCCAAACATACAATCAACACCACTCCTCCAAAAGTACATGACAAATACGTGTGTACATACAACATGCAAATGCACGGTCAACAAGATGACTCCTATAACACATCCCCACCTATGTACAGTCAACATCATATACCCAATCAGCATGGTAATACCAACAACCCGATAATCCCTACAAGGCATACTCTACACGTGTAATCACAATAGAGTAGATATCAAGAGTGGAGACTGTATATGAATTAAATAGATCATCATAAGGGTCAAGCATAAGTATCATGCAGGAAAAACAGCAACCGATCATGATATAAGATAAAGCAGCCTAAACCATCACATAATAGCCATGCACTAAGATCAAGAAAAACTACGTAGAGGCCAAGGAAGAAATACCCGCCTTTATCTGTCGATCATGATAAAATAAATCCCACATCGTGATGAGCATCCCACATCAAAGTCCTGTATAAATCAATACATATATTTCATTTAGCTAAATTCATATGAATCAAACAGCTAAATAAAAGCCCTAACTCAATTAGGATCACTCCAACCAAGTCTGATCTCTAATTAATCCTCCAAATAATCCTTGATCACACTCCTTCTAGATCCCAACTTAATCCATAATCTATTAATCAATCCAAAACT
This sequence comes from Zingiber officinale, assembly GCF_018446385.1. Classification (NCBI taxonomy): domain Eukaryota; kingdom Viridiplantae; phylum Streptophyta; class Magnoliopsida; order Zingiberales; family Zingiberaceae; genus Zingiber; species Zingiber officinale. Next base: position 15,110,846 of record NC_056004.1, read on the forward strand.
CATTAATCAACACATCTTAAATCCAACTCATCATAAATCCTTCCAATCATAAACTAAGCATCCCACATCTAATAATCAATCTAATGATCCCAATGACAAACATGAAATCATGATATTCATCCACCCTACATAATCCATCATTTAATCCAACACATACCAATAACAATCATATTTAACTCTACCTAATGATCCAAATCCAATACAACTTAAATTTAAATTTCTACAACCCATCTCTACTAATCCAAACCAATGTAGAAATGAAATCACCTCTAGAAGTAAAACCTTAATCCTTAATCCACAATAATTCGTCCAAACCAACTTATCAAATCCATAATCAATTCAACTTACATCACCCTAATCATCTCAAACATAGACATGTAATAAATCTTCAAAAACTCACCTAAAACCGGATGAATTTTTGCTGACCCACAGTTGAAGAGCTGGAACTGTAGGCTGCTGGAAACTCCTGACTGAAACCCTAGTAAACCTGCTGCCCCCTTCAATCCAACCTCCTAATCCACAATGACCACTCCACATTAGAAACCAAAGCTAATTACTAATTAGATCATACCCTTAATCAACCCTTGATCTTGCCGGAACAGTGGAGATCACACTTACCTCAAACGAACCTTAATTCTTTAGCCGAAACTCCAATCAACCATAAGGAGGAAGAAGGTCAAGATTTGCTCCGGGGAGATCTATCACCAGGCTGATCCGATGCATCCTCAAACCCAGATCAGGAAGAACTCCAAATCAGAAACCAATTCCTAAATAATTCTTGAATCTACAGCATTTCTCGACACTGCCTTACCTCAACCGATCGCCTCTAGTTGGTGTCGCGCGATCAATTCCATCTGGTGGAGATCCGGTATGTCCTCCAGAGAACCGATTGAGAAGGAGAACCAAAAGGGGCTCAATCGGCCGGAACCCCATCGTGCCCTAGCTCCGCCGGATCACCATCGATCGCCCACAAGAGACAACCACCAAGATGCATGCTCAGCCCGAGATGATCGGTACCCTTCGATCTCCAACGACCTTCCTCCAGCGAATCGGCAAGAACGCGATCGCAGTGGACGAAACCTCTCCGTCGGCGATCTAGGGCAGGAACACGAGAGAGAGGAAGGGAGGAGGAGGCGTCTATAGAGCAAGCGGAGGGAAGGACCCCTACCGGCAGTGAGCTCACGGTGACCGGCGATCGAGCGAGGAGGGATCGCCGGAGAGGGAAGGGGGTTTCGGGCGTGATTTGAGGAGGAGGAGATCGGGGAGATCGGGAGAGGGAAGAAGGAAGGGGGAAACGGCGATTTGGGAAAAAAATAATAATAAAAGAAAATGAATTTATAATTGAAAACATTTTCTCACTTAAACGGATATCCCAAACAGGCTTTATCCGCGCCTGCCGATCGATCCCCTCAAAACCCTCCGTACGAGCTCCGAAAAATTCCCAGAAAATTTCTAAAAATTCTGGAAAAATCCTATAAGGTTATTTCCCAAATAACCCTATCTATTTAATTTTTCCGATATCTTACAAAGGCAAACTGCCCGAACCAGAAGGATCTAAAGAAACCCAGAAGAAAGAAGGCATTGAAGGCAACATGAGACGAGTCTTCTTCCGAGGAATCCGACGACGAAGAACTAGAGCAGATGAACTTTCTCGCACTGACAGCCCAGCACTACACCAACGGATCCGGAAGTGAGGACGAATCAGAAGCCGAGTCCGAAAGAAGCCACGGATCCGCATCCGTTTCCGAAGGGCCGAACCCCTCTGTAAGTAAAAGTCGTTTATATAGTTTAATTAATTATTTAATGCATAAAGTAGCTAAGTCCAAGATTCGAGTTAAAGCGCTTCTAAAGGAGGTAACACTCCTTAAAGAAACGCCTAACAACAAATCCTTAATTGATCAAGTTCAGACTGGAACCTCAACTCAAGTTCAAAAACTTGAGGAAAAAAATTCCAATCTGAAAAGTCAAGTAAAGGATTTGAAAACAACCCTAGAACGATTTTCCTTGGGATCCAAGAATCTTGACTTGATTCTTGGAACACAAAGGGCAATCTACAATCGAACTGGACTAGGATATAAAAAGAAATATAAATCTTACCTATCCTTAATAAACAAACCAAATAGAAACATGGTCCAAGCATGGGTGGCCAAGTCCAACCTGATCAATCAAGTTGCACTTGGACATTATTGGGTCCCCAAGGATTAAGTCTATTACCTTGATAGACCATATCGAGGCTATGATCCAGGGGGAGCTAATAGAAAAACAATATTAAGAACATAATTCATATTAAATTCAAAATTCAAAATTCAAAATTCGAAATTACTAAAATTTAAAATTCAAAAGTCAAAATTAATTATTCAAAATTCAAAATTAATTATTCAAAATTTAAATTCAAAATTAATTATTCAAAATTCAAATTCGAAAATAATTATTCAAAAATTAAATTTGAAATTTATTATTCAAAATTCAAATTCGAAATCAATTATTAAAATTTAATTTCAAAAATTAGAAATTAATTCAAAAATTCAAAAATCAAAATAGAAGTAGCGTCCAGAATTGCTGGCAACTCCGAAATCTATCTACCCGATAGGGTAACTGAACCTAATCTACCCGAAATGGGTAAAACAAGAATAGATTACCCGGCAGGGTAATTAAGGTTAGATCAAAATGGGCTAGGTTTAACTTGACCCACAGTACTGGTGAAGTTTTTGGATGATAGTACGTTAGGGAAACTTGGGCATCGCATGTCTAGGAAGATATGGCTTCGACCTGGTGCATTTGGCCAAGTGGAACTGACCGAAGCTACCCTTAAATGGATCCTAACTAGTTAGACCAAGGTTTAGTATTAAGCTCAATGGGTAGGACTATTTGGGAAACCTCGAAGGCATGGTTACTTTAATGAGTACCTTGTGACTCACCATAGCTCAGAAGTTTATCCAAAGAATGCTTACTTGTTGAACCCAAAGCTAAACCTGAATCTAACACAAAGTTAAACCAGACCCTTAAATTCAACCATAATTCATCTCACAACAATTATAGAATTCCCTGATTGAAAATTTAGATGGGTGAGATGACTAATGAATTTTAAAAATTCAAACTGATAGTTATTCAAAATTCTTTTAAAAATTATTTGAAAAATCTTTTCAAAATCAGTTCAAAATCTTTTAAAACTTCATTTCAAAATTATTTCAAAAATCTTTTAAACTCAAATTGAAAATTATTTCAAAAATCTTTTAAACTCAATTTCAAAATTATTTCAAAATTATTTCAAAAATCTTTTAAACTCAAATTGAAATTTATTTCAAAAATCTTTTAAACTCAAATTGAAATTTATTTCAAAAATCTTTTAAACTCAATTTTAAAATTTATTTAAGAAATATTTTCAAAATCATTTCAAAATCTTTTAAACTCAATTTTAAAATTTATTTGAGAAATCTTCAAAATCTTTAAAACTTAATTTCAAAATTTTCAGAAGTTATTAAATTCTTTGAAATTCTAAACTTAATTAATTCTTAAATCTTCAAAAATAATGGTTACCTATTTGGAATTCTAACTGATATCTTTAATGTTGTAAATTAAAGTAAACTCCATCTCACACTCACTCATATGCTAAAACTGCTTGTTAATCTAGAATGAGTTAGATGGAAAATTAGGAAAATAATTCTTTAACCTCTCATGCTTGAACTCCTGAACTCAAAAATTTATTAAGGCATTAATTAAGGGGGAGTGATTTTGAGTCGGTTTTAAAATTAGTTTTTCTTTAAAAATTTTTTTTTTTTACCTCAGAATTAAAAACTATTTTTGGCATATCTTCGAAAATTCAGGCTATTTTTTAGCTTTAAAATTAAAATTATTTATGTCCCGACCTTCAAATTATAACTCCTCTATCAGCTAAATGTTTTCAAAGCTAAGTACTTAATTAGAGTTTTCTCTAACTAAACTTAGCTATTTGGCAAGATGTTCTCTAGAGGCAATATTAAAGTTTAAGCATGCTTGTACTTAAGGGCTCTGATACCTGATCAAAACCAAATCTTGACTCATGCTTGAACCTTAGGGCTCTGATACCTTACTAAAACAAAATGGCAAGCTATTAAACATTAAGGTTATCGCTTCTCCTTTGCCTTAAGTATTCTTGAAATTCATTTCAAAAAAAATGCCTTAAGCAGCTTTTCAAAAACTTTCTCCAAATTTACAACTTTTAAGTGCCCTCTATTTTGAAATTTTTTTTTGGAATTTTGTTAGAAAATTATTTAAGCTGAAACTTTTTCAAAAACTCGTTAAGTTAAAAATTTTATTTTCTTAAGTTAGAAAATTCTTTAAAGTTGGAAAAAAATTTTTAAGCTGCAATTAACTTCTTTAAGTTGAAAATTTTCCTTGAAAATTTTCTTTAAAAGCCTGAATATTTTTTCCCAGAATATTTCTGAAGTTGAAAATTGTGTTTTGAAAATTTTTCTGTGAAAATTTTGGAAACTGTGAAAATTTTGGAAACTCCTCAAAATACAAAGAGCTCCTTTTTGCTATATCACAAAAAATCTCTCTTCAAGCAAAATCAATTGATAAAATTTTGAAAAATGTTGCTATTCTAAGGTGTAGCCTTTCACTTGCTCCTTGCCTAAGTTAAAATGTTTTCTGCTAAATTCTGTCTTGAAAAGTTAAGTTTTTCAAAACTAGCTCATTTTTTGATATATGGCAAAGGGAAAGAGTAGAGAAATTCAAAGAAAATATTTTAAAGGGAGCTTGTATTAAGGGGGAGCTGTGACTATTAGTAAAAAATTCAAAGAGAATAACTTATATTAAGGGGGAGCTATGTTTATGCTTATGTTGCTATAACGCTTATCTTGTTTCTTGTGCCTATTTCTTGTGCTTATACATTACTGCATATTTTTACTTAACATTGAATTTCGGTTGTCATTATCAAAAAGGAGGAGATTGTTGGTGCGGGAAGCATCCGACGATCGAACCTTAGTTTTGATAATGGCAAAGGATTCAAAGTTAAGTTAGTGTGTGATCTAACATGTTTGAATAAGTGTTTCAGGAAAGTCCTAGCTGCGGTTAGGCAAAGGGAAAATCCTAAGGGGTGGTAACCTTAGGTCCTAGGGGGCGGTAACCCTAGGTGAGGGAAAATCCTAAGGGGTGGTAACCTTAGGTCCTAGGGGGCGGTAACCCTAGGTGGAGGAAAATCCTAAGGGGCGGTAACCTTAGGTCCTAGGGGGTGGCAACCCTAGGTGGAGAAAAATCCTAAGGGGCGGTAACCTTAGGTCCTAGGGGGTGGCAACCCTAGGTGAAGAAAAACCCTAGGGGGCGGTAACCCTAGGTCCTAGAGGGTGGTAACCCTAGGCGGAAAGTCCAGTCGGTCTGGAGGACCGGACTGGCATCAGGTAATCTCTCCTGAGGGGAGTAGGGGAGGACGCGTTCCCCGTAGAGGGAACAGTAGGCATCGGGTCGACCTAGGGTTTCTGGTTGGGAATCCGAAGTCAGACTCGGACAGTCCGAAGACTGTCAGTTATTCTTCACTATATTTTATCAGATTCTAACACTGTCATGCAGGGTATTTTGCTCGGACTAACCATGTGTTGCAGGTGAGGAACCTGCTGGAAAAAGGTGGTCCGGGCGCTCGGAGGTCCGGGTGCCCGGGATGGATCCGGGCGCCCGGAGGTCCGGGCGCCCGGAACAGGTCCGTGCGCCCGGGACCAAATATTATCCCCTGTGCGACTTCGCCACGTGGAGCATCCTGGTTGGCTGGCCATGTCACACTCCAGGCGCCCGGAAAGGTCCTAGGCGCCCGGAACCTCATATAAAAAGAGGGTCGAGGGTGCAGCCAAAGAAGAACATCGACAAGCTTTCCTTCTGCTGTGTGCTGCTTAAGAAACGACTCTAAAGTGCTGTTACAGTCGTCGACGACCCGAAGCTTCAGTTATTATTTTGTTGTCGGTATTATTTCAATTCCAGTTGTACTTATTTCCTTGTACTTATTCAGGATATTATAGTTGTTGCCCACCGAAAGCGATCAAGGATCGCGGGCCTTCGAGTAGGAGTCGCCTTAGGCTCCGAACGAAGTAATTCCCTGTGTCTCTGTGTTTGGCTGCTTTTATTCCGCTGCTTATTACTCTATTAGTTTCTCGTATGATTTACGGATTCGAAAAAAGAAATAGCCACGAGCGCTATTCACCCCCCCCCCCTCTAGCGCTTTCGATCCATCAGCAATTACATATCAACAATTTAACTTACAATCCAAACAAATTAGTATAATATGTATCAATCACACAATACTATAAATTTAGATAACCATGCGACCGTGCTTCCTATTGCATCATCGAGAAACTGCATTTCATCATTTGGTCGAATTAGGTCCACCTGAAATTGAACACATGTACCAACTCACAAGGAAAAAATAGCTTGAACTCATGTACAAGGAGGTATAGAAAAAACATTTTAGGCTGTATAAATAGAGATCTTAAGTATAAATTCTTATGAAAAACAAGATCAGTGGAATAAAATACTAAAGAAATCTAAAATGACTGCACATGCTTACTATTTTCTCTCCAACAGCTTGAGTACTAGGCTCCCCATTTTTTTTCTTGTGACCTTCAATCTAAACTTGCGATCTTGTAATTTTTGTATCTACCGGACTTGTCTTTTCCTTAAATGTAGAAATGTATACAAAATCATTACGGCACAATTCAAAAGATACATATATCATTACTTATTACTTAAATTATAAAAAAATAAAAATAATTTCCATAATGTGAGTTAAACGAGCATAACCTACCTGAATGGAGAAGTCTCAAATCCTATTAAGACACTACCACAACAAATCTACTGATATTTTGAGCTGGAAAATCCAAATTGGATACGCTTCAACTGTTAGCGATAAGAATTAAATCCACGTAATTATTTAACAAAGAACATACAAGAAACTAAGACGGGAAAGTGAAACTGTTCAACCAGAAGGAACAACAACTACATAATATCTTTCCGATCTTGTAGCAGCAAATCAAACTCGGAAAAGCAAGTAGCATGGAAGTTCCATCTCAGATATGATCGTTGAGAAGAACTACCTTAGCACAAATCATCGAGCTTTCTAGATATGTAGCAAGCCAACAGAGACCAAGCCAACACTCAGACGCCATCACAATGCAAGACCAAACACTACTGTGCGGAAAACAATCAAACATGCAAGTTAACTTTTTGATTACCAAGAAAGAAAATCACATATAAAAAATTGATTCCTACATCATTATATTTTAAATAAATAAATATCATGTATTATTTACACAAGTTTTACAAAACTTGTAATTACAAAACTTGAAAAAACCTATCATTATATTTTAATAGGTAGAGGTAACTGACAAAGTTTTTCCTTGGTATTATGCCCTTCCATCATGTAATTGCCACAAAGTTAATTTTTTTTTTATGGATAACAATATATAAATATGATCATTCTTCGGCCTGTGCCAAACAGATTTGCTATTTTTATAAGAGAGATAGTTCAATAAACTAAATTGCAAATGAATCATAGAGATTGCAGGAACATAAGTTGAAAGAAAACGTTTAATATGTCATCAAGATAATATACATACTAAACTTAGAACTCTATCATAGAACAAAACAAAAAAGAAATTTAAAAAAAAAGAAGAAAATAAAGTATGGAAAACCTAGAACTCTATCATAGAACTCTTATCCTAATTGTTAGAAAAAGAGGTAGAAACATGGGAGAATTAGGATATACACAAACCTAAAAGGAGATGAACTCTTATCCATTAGATTAATTTTAAACTAAATAAATCTACACACAATCAACAACTAATTACAATATGTATCAACTAATGATATACCAATCATACTAACTGATCTAGTAATCCAATTAAGCCTAATTCCTACACCTTACCTCAAATCACAGCTACTGTTGATGCTGGAACAAGTAGAGCAGAACCAAGAACACCAACAGTACACAGAATCTCACCTCACAGTCGTGCTTGTTGATCCACAGCACTCAACCTCATTGGAATCAATCGGATCACAACAGGAGGTCAAGGAGGGAGATCACTGATCAATTAACCATCCTTCTAGCCTCTGCCCGACAGCTCAAGAACACCTCCCTGATACCAACATCTCCAAATCTGTAACCTAATTCAACCGAAAAGAAGATGAGGATCGGTAACAGAGAAGAAGACCTAAGCTTACCTTAATCAGTTGTCTCCAGAAGGTATCGCCCAATCCGATCCACTTTGAGGAGCCATGGATCGTTATGTGAATAACTCAAGAATGAGGAAACGAAGGGTCAATCGGTTGAAAACAACCAAAACCAAGCCTCCACCGTGCCCTAGCCACCTAGCCATCGTCGCTCACGCGTAAGAACCGACCGAGGAAGGGATCGCTCCATCGGAAGAGCTTGGACAGCGTCAGCACCTTCAAGAATCCAGAGACGGTCCTCAGGCGACGCGAAGAGGCCCAGATCGTCAGAAAGCAGTCGCCCTCTGTCGGCGTCGGGTGCGTTTGATCTTCTGCGTGAGAGAAGAGAGAGATCAGAGTGAGAAGGAGAAGGGCTTCGGCTGGATCTAAGCTTAAGGGTTGATGCCGGCAGAGAAAAGATCGCCGGAGCTGAAGCCTTGCTCTCGTTGGCGTCGATCGTCCACGAGAGAGAACAGACAAGAGAGGGAAGTCGGGGTCGCGAGGGGTTGGCCGGTTGGGGAAGAGAGGTTCGGCGTTTGGGAAAGAAAATAAGGAAAAAGGATTATATAAATAAAATATTTCCTCACTTAAACGGATATCCCAAATAGGCTTTATCCGCGCCGTCAATTCGTTCCCTCAAAATCTATCGTACGAGCTCCGAAAAATTCCCAGAAAATTTCTAAAAATTTCGAAAAAATTTTATAAGGCTATTTCCCAAATAACCTTATTATTTAAATTTTCTGATATCTTACACGGCGTGCGATATGAGAAAGAAATGCGATGGCATGCTGGCTTGAGAAAGAACTTCAGTAATGTGGGAAAACCAGATGTGCAGCGTGAGAAGTTTTTCGACGCCGTAGGGAAAAGTGCGGAGGGTGTGACAAGTGCGGACTAGGGGTGTAAATGAGCCAAGCCGCTCGTGAGCTATTCGAAGCTCGATTCGATAAAAGCTCATTTGAGCTCGTTTAATGAGGATCGTTAAGATAAAGAAACCAAGCTCAGCTTCACAATATTCGGCTCGTTAGCTCGTGAACATGTTCGTTAAGCTCATGAATCAACTTTTAAATAAAAAAATAATAATTTTGACATTGAATTTATAGATTTTACACTCTACTTATGAAAAACATAAACAAATATATTAAATTTATTTATTAGAATAAAATTTTAAATTTTAACAAGAATATTATAATTTTTTAAAAATATATAATTTAGTTTTTAATGAATATTTAAATTTATAATTTATATTTATTAAGCTCGTTTAGGCTCGATAAAAGCTCGAATAAGCTTGTGAGCCATGAATATATTCGTTAAATAAAGCTCGAGTTCGGCTCGATTATAAACGAGTCAAACTCAAACATTCAAGAGTTCGGCTTGGCTCGGCTCGATTACACCCCTAGTGCGGACGAGGGTTTGGATTTTTGCTAAGGCTAATTATTAATAGATTAAACTAATTATTAATGGATTAATAATGACATTTATTAGAAATGTCAAGATAAAGGATCTAACAAGATATTTTATTTTATTTTTTGTTATTTTTAGATAAATGTCATTATAAGGTATTTATTATGACACTTAGAAATAAGTGTCATTAAGATAATGTCACAATAGATCAATTTTCCTATAGTGGGAGAGGAAGCGACGATGGCTTCGGCGGCTTTGATCCGGTTTATATTTTTAACCTAGCGTTTTTTTATTTTAATTATGTTTTTTTACTTATTGCATTTTTATTTAATTACTTACTTTAAGTTTTTCTTACTTATTTTTTTAACCACGTTTATTATTGATCAACTTTTGGGGTTGGGTGTATTTTTTTTATTATTTACATATTTTTGTTTAGTTTAATTTTTTTAAAGATAACTGTCACGCTCCGCAAGTGTACGGAAATGTCGCAAGTAATATAAAAGATTATCGTATCCACAGGGACTGGAATAAGCACTAGAAATGTCTCAATGCGAATTAGCTAAACAACTATCCAATTGTTGCAAATGCAAAGTGAAGGTAAACAAATCTAATATTAAAGATCAACAAACAAGAGTTTAGTGTTTTGTGTTATGATAAAGGGAGATTTTAGGAGTTTCGGTTTCTTTGTAAGATCTCTTGAATGTAAATGGTTCACCAATTCTTATCCCTCAATTGCCAAATACTAGTGGAAAGTTGCCGGTTCTCTCTTGCAATAGATAACCGGCTAATGACTGAGAAATGTATCTAAATATGATCAATTAGACGTGAACCTACGTTGTCCTTACACAGAAGCGCACCTATTACTATGCCTTCCTCGGATATCAACATAGAAGCCCACAACTTATTAATCTATCAAGATACAAGAAACTAATCACATGATCCATCCTACTCTCTTGAATATTCCTATTTCCTCTTCAAGATTATCTCTCAAACGTCCTTACACGGGCTTGCACCTGTCACGTGGATCCCTCGGATGATCGAGTGAGAGTTTATCTTTACAAAGTCCACAAGAAATCCAAACAATCAATCAAGAATGAGAATTAAGTATAAATCACCATTAATCATTCAAGATCTAATTGATACAAGCAAGACAATGTCATTGAAACAAGAAATTGGCAAATCCATAAGAGATTACATCAATCCATCATACAAATACTCCCTTAATCCTAGAATACAAGATCTACTCCATGAATCGAGGAAGAATACCCGAAGAAATAAAGATTACAAGCATTTCTTAAATCCCCAATCCAAGAAACCAAGAAAAGGGGAAAAGAGAAAACTTATCTATGAAGAAGCCTCGTCTTCGGATCCAATCCTCGCTCCGGAGTCGAAATCGTCGAAAACTCCCCTCGAATCGCCCAGAAATCCTCCGAAGAATGGGAGGAAACCACCAAATCTTGCTTTCTCCCAAAGGGGGAGAGATCCCCTTTCAATTCATGAAGGAGGGTTTAAATAGAGGAGGAAATCGGGTGCCACACGGCCCCGTGACACGGCCGTGTGAGTTCCTTCTCTGCCAAAGCTGCACGGCCGTGTGACTCACACGGCCAGGACCCTTCTGCTCTCTGGAAATGCTACACGGCCGTGTGGTGCACACGGCCACCACCTGCTTGTCCTCCGGAAACCTCACACGGCCATGTAGATCTACACGGCCATGTAAAGCATCTGCTCTAATTCCCTCAAATCAAGACACGGCCGTGTGAGATTCACACGACCATGTCCTCTTCCCTTCCTGTTAAAACAATACGGTCGTGTGTGGTACACGGCCTGATGCTCTCTCCCTTCAATTCCTTCCAAGCTTGTCCGAGGACGCATAATCTTCACCAATTTCGACTCCTGTGTACAGAAAATGCACAAAAAGCATATCTCCGAACCAAAAGAGTAAATATGCTAAAAGGAAAGCTGGAAGTATAAAAATGCATTGATCAAGCATGCTCAAAGTATGTAAATGTGCGTAAAAACATGCATAAAAGAGTATATAATCTACGCACATCACACCCCCAGACTTAAACCTTTGCTTGTCCTCAAGCAAAATGCTGCAGTCTAAATTCATATGTTCTACAACACATTCATAAAACCAAGTGCACTTTCCTAACTCTATCAAAAAGTTTCATTAACAAGCATGATCATGGAAACAAGTAAAGTATGATTCATGCATAAGAATCTTGTGCATAGTGTAAAAGTAACTCAACACCCTTCAAGTTTCAATCCATGTCCTAGTCAAGTCGTCATCAAATTTGAATTCCTAGTGTTTCCAATGAAAGACAAGTAACCAGTGATAGGCACTTACTCACCATTCACTTGGTTCATATTTCTCAACTAACCCAAGGTCTCAAAGGTGTACTCAATCTCAAGGGAAGCTAAGCAGTCATTTCCCTAGTAACCTAACTCGGTCTCAAAGGGGTGACTTGCTAGATTCCACTCATGACAACTATTTTTTATATCCCTTTTTTTTTTTTTTTTTAATAAGTGTTTGCATTGTGCAAAACTTATTCACAAATGTACTTTTAGCACACATGTTGGGATATTTTGATTTTTCCAAATGAGCTTTAATGATTTGAGCCTCATCCAGTAACCAAAATGAAAGTTGAGAAATCACCATGGAAACCAAGTACTAAGCAAACAAGATGAATCATGACTATTTCAATGACATCAACTATTCAAGCATCAAGCACAAGTGTAGTGAAGATAAAATCCTTAAGGTTGAACGAAAACTAAAACTCATCACCATAAGATTCTTAGCTTATTAATGCTTCCCAAGATAGAAAAAAAAAAACTACACAAAGTTTACTACTAGCATCATTCGAACATCATGAATCAAGACAATAATCGTGCTAACATTTCACTTGAATCAAAGAAAGCATATAAGTGAAGATTGATGTTCTCAAAAAAATTTTTGCCATGATTATTTCAAAAACAAGTAAAATAAAGCAACAAGAACCAACATGAAAAACTAACAAAAATTAAAAACTAAAAATGAAAACCAAACTAAACACTACATGACACCCCCCCAGACTTAAACTTTTCATCGTCCCGATGAAATCAATATGGTGGAGGAGGTGGAGGTGGACGAGGGAAAGGAAGTCTACGACGTGGTTGGCCAATAGGAAAACTAGGAAAACCTGGAATCTCACCCAAGGATCTATGATACTCATATAAAGCATCTACTTGTTGGCTAGTAAGCATCATGCTCTGCATAAAATCTCGCATCCTAGCCTGATCAATATCATAATCCTGCACAAACTCAGCCACTTGACCTTGAAAATTCCTCGTAAACTGAAAATAATTTTGTACCTCCCTAAACTGATCATCAGATAAAGAGAAGCGCCCCTCCAACATTTTTCGTTGGGAATCTTGCTTCTCATGAAGTGATTCTAGAGACGTACGAAAATCTGAAAAATCAAACCTAGAAGATCCCGTGCCATATGCAAAAGAATGCCTATCGGGCTCCATAAAACTAGAAGGCTGCGGGTGTCCATATGACGAGGGCTCATGATGTGGCTCAGTGTCTCCAGGTATAGAAGGGTTATCCTCAAAATCTAACTCAGAAATTACCCAATTAGTTGGGTTACGAATAGTAGTTCGTTCAGGAAAAGGAAGGGGTAAAGGAGAACCACTCCTCCTAGGAAATGCGAAACCATTCTCATCCCGAACGATCATTTTCATAGCAAGACATGCATCAATGTCAATCATGTCATTACCATGAATTATTTCCAACCCATCAACATCAAGATTTAAATTATAAGCTATTCGGGTAATCAAACCACCAAAAACAATTGATCCCGATGATGCCCTAGCAGATCTTAATAAGGTTTGAACAAAATGAAAACCAGAATCAAATTCAACCTTATAAAGCATAGCCCATAAAGCATAAAGCTCTATCTTTTTAACCACCCCATCACTCTCTCCCCTACCAAAAATAGTTTTACCCATGACTCTATGTAGATACCTAAAGATGGGGTTTTGCATATGGGAGGCCTTAGCTCTTGAAGGCTCATAAGGTTGATCTAACCCAGTTATCGCATTCCAAAAATGATTCCAATTAAACCTTGGATCAAACCTACGAGGGCTATCGGTGGTTAATCCAAAACAAGAATTAAAGTCACTAAATGCCCATAGAAATTCTTGATTCATTAGTCTAAATGAGATTTTTCCAAAATAATCATCTTCATTAGTAAAATGGACATCCAATGAACTTAAAAATTCCAAAACAAGACGAGGATATGTAGGCAAATGTGTGTACATAATATCACTCCAATCCAAAAACCCAATCATCAAATCTACATCTTCCCTAATTCCAAGCATATCAAGAACAGTTGGGTCCATATATCTAGTACACACTATCTTTCTATTGACAAGAATTGCAAATCTAGTTACTTGATCGTCATTTCTAAACACAATATTGAATTCATTGTCATTACCTTCGTTGCGTGAAGTCCTTTTGCCTTTGCCCTTCACTGATTGTTTTCCTTTGTCCCTTGATGGCTCCTTCTCTTTGTCTCCACTGGATCCACCACCTCCTTTGCGAAGTTTCTTCAAAATATTGGACATCTTGATGAGTTTAGATAGGGGAAGAATTATCTAGAGTTGGAAAAATGGAACTCAAAAAACAAAACTTCAAAGAACAAAGATCTTAGGTTAGGAGAACAAAAAGTCCAATTCTTAGAGAGGAGGAGAATCGGATCTAAGAGATCTTGAGATATTAGAGAGGAGTTTTTAAGAGATTGGGAGAGAAAGATATGTTTCGGAGAGTTGGGGGTGTGCTGAACACGACCAAGATCTGGCCGTGTAAGGTAGAAAGAAGACTTTAATAACTCTCCTACACGGGCCGTGCAGATCCTCACGGCCTCCCCCTCTTCATTCTCTGGATTCTTCGCACGGCCGTGTCTGGGACACGGCCTCTCCGTCTTTCTTCTCGGAATTCTTTGCACGGCCGTGTCTGAGACACGGCCTAGACCTCTTTCTCCTCGGGAGATCCCACACGGCCATGTCTGGATGACACGGCCCAAGCACTTCCCTTCTCTGCAACTTTTACCTGGCCGTGTATAGCACACGACCTGGCTCTGTTTTGCACCTAACCTGAAAACAAAATCAAAAGAATGCATCAAACTAAAAGAAATTAAAATACAAATCAAAACTAACTAAAAGAACCCTTGGGTTGCCTCCCAAGAAGTGCTTGTTTAAGGTCTTTAGCTCGACCAAACTTGATCATTCACTTCTTTTCCTCACCCTTGGAGGACAGATATACTTTTCGTTTTTGTTGGGAGATCTTCCACCACATTGTCTCCTTCGTTTGGTGGCCTTCCATGAGGATGGAAATTTCATTCCTCAAGTTTATAAATGCTTGTCCTGCTACAAGCATTTAAAAGAGACGAGACATGGTTAGAGATATTAGATAAATCATATTCCAACCTTTCCTTACCAATTACCAAAGAAAGTTTATGATTTTTGACATCAATTATAGCTCCAGCTGTAGCAAGGAAAGGTCTTCCTAATATGATAGGAATCCTGTTGTCCTCTTCCATGTCCAACACGACAAAATCTGTGGGAATAACATTCCCATCCACCTCTACTGGCACATCTTCTATAATACCCAAAGGGTACCTGCAGGAATGATCGGCAAGTTGAAGTGCCATAGTAGTAAGTTTAATGTTTTTGAGACCTAATTTATTGCAAATTGAATAGGGAATGAGGCTAACACTTGCCCCCAAATCACAAAAAGCTTTTTCAAAAAATTCTTTTCCTATGTTGCAAGGAATATAAAATCTCCCTGGGTCCTTTAGTTTTGGGGAAGTGTTCTTCTCCAAAATAGCACTACATTCCTCACTAAGCGCAATTGTCTCAACCTCTCCCCTTCTTCTCTTGTTTGACATGAGATCCTTCAGGAATTTGGCAAATCTAGGCATTTGAAGAATAGCATCAATAAGAGGTACCTCTACACAAATTTCCTTAACTTTTTCTAAAAACTTGCCAAATTCTTCATCTTTCTTGAGCATTGTAAGTCTCTGAGGAAAAGGGACAGCTTTGCTCTGATGGTTAAGTGGAAGAGTCTCTTCAAACTCAATGGTACTCTCCTCATTAGCTTGAATCTGATTTGGTATAAGAGGACAGAGCTCTTCTTCTTTTTGTATCCCTTTTGAAGCGGTCACTTGGGAGTCTCCCAAGGTCCGTCTATTGCAATGCTCCATAGGATTCACATCAGGTTTTCCAGGAAGTTGTCCTGGTGCTCTGGATGATGAGGAAGCTAGTTGGGCAATTTGACTATCCTGGATCTTTTGATGCTTTTCAGAATTATCCATTCTCTGAATGAGCTTTGCTAAATCTTGCTTCATTTCATTCTGACTTGAGATAATTTCTTCAAGCATCTTTTCAATATTTGACTTTGGTAAGCCTTGAGAAGATAGATGTTGAAAATTTTGTTGCCCAGCTTGAAAATTTGGTCTTGCCCCCATAGATGGTCCTTGATCTTGATTATTTCTGTAAGAAAAATTTGGATGGCTCTTCCATCCAGGGTTATAAGTATTTGAGTATGGGTTGTTCTGCCTTTGATTGTAACTCACGATTGCATCACATTGTTCCAGTTGATTGATTTGTGCAGTGATAGCTCCCAATGGACATGAGTCATTTGAGTGCTCTGAACTCCCACATACTTCACAAGATGTACTAATAGCATTGACCATATTAGCACTAGCCCCCATATTCTCAAATTTCTTTGTAAGAGCGTCCAATTTTGCAGACAAAAGAGTGAGTGCATCTACATCAAACTTCCCTGATGCTTTAATTGTTGGGTTTACAGAAGAATAGCCACCACTTCTTTCATTTGCCCATTGATGATGATTTTGTGCTACACTGTCAATAATTTCTTCAGCTTCATCTAAACTTTTATTCATAAGTGCCCCTCCAGCAGCTGAATCAAGGGACACTTTGGTATGATAGTTGATACCATTATAAAAAGTGTGCAACACTAACCATCTTTCCAACCCATGATGTGGGCATTGTCTGAGCATACTATTATATCTATCCCATGCTTCAAAAAGAGATTCTGAGTCAGTTTGCTTGAAGCTTGCAATTAAATTCCTCATATGAGCTGTTTTGCTTGGTGGATAGAATTTATCAAGAAACTGTTGCTCACACTGCTCCCAAGTGGTGATGCTATTAGGGGCCAAAGAATTCAGCCATTGCTTTGCCCTATCTCTTAAAGAAAACCCAAATAATAATAATCTAACTGCTTCTGAAGGAACTCCATTCATTTTCATGGTACCACATATTTCATAAAAGACCTCTAAGTGTTGATTGGGGTCTTCATGAGGTCCTCCACCAAATTGGTTCTGCTGCACCATAGATATAATTGCGGGTTTGATCTCAAAGTTATTAGCTTCCACTGGAGGTCTTGAAATACTAGATCGAAAACCTCTTGCATAAGGTGCTGCATAATCCTTGAGTGGTCTATTCGCCATGTTCAAATGTTCCTGTTCTTCAATTTGCCTTTGCAGAATTCTTCTTTTATGGAAAGTTCTGTCAATCTCAGGGTCAAAAGGAAAGAATTCCCCTGCAAAGTTAGATCTTCGCATACACAAGAACAAGATAGCAAATGACAATTCAACAGAAAAAGAAAAATAAAAGAATAAAAAATGCAGAATTGAATTTGTACAAAAAGAATTAACAAGAAGTAAAAGTTATACAAGAAAGTAAACACAGAAATCTAATGATTAGTTACAACTATGCAATATGAAAGGAAAACAAATGTTATGTTTAGTCTAACTCAATTGATAATTCCTAATGTTATAGCGCAGTCCCCGGCAACGGCGCCAAAAACTTGTCACGCTCCGCAAGTGTACGGAAATGTCGCAAGTAATATAAAAGATTATCGTATCCACAGGGACTGGAATAAGCACTAGAAATGTCTCAATGCGAATTAGCTAAACAACTATCCAATTGTTGCAAATGCAAAGTGAAGGTAAACAAATCTAATATTAAAGATCAACAAACAAGAGTTTAGTGTTTTGGGTTATGATAAAGGGAGATTCTAGGAGTTTCGGTTTCTTTGTAAGATCTCTTGAATGTAAATGGTTCACCAATTCTTATCCCTCAATTGCCAAACACTAGTAGAAAGTTGCCGGTTCTCTCTTGCAATAGATAACCGGCTAAGGACTGAGAAATGTATCTAAATATGATCAATTAGACGTGAACCTACGTTGTCCTTACACAGAAGTGCACCTATTACTATGCCTTCCTCGGATATCAACATAGAAGCCCACAACTTATTAATCTATCAAGATACAAGAAACTAATCACATGATCCATCCTACTCTCTTGAATATTCCTATTTCCTCTTCAAGATTATCTCTCAAACGTCCTTACACGGGCTTGCACCTGTCACGTGGATCCCTCGGATGATCGAGTGAGAGTTTATCTTTACAAAGTCCACAAGAAATCCAAACAATCAATCAAGAATGAGAATTAAGTACAAATCACCATTAATCATTCAAGATCTAATTGATACAAGCAAGACAATGTCATTAAAACAAGAAATTGGCAAATCCATAAGAGATTACATCAATCCATCATACAAATACTCCCTTAATCCTAGAATACAAGATCTACTCCATGAATCGAGGAAGAATACCCAAAGAAATAAAGATTACAAGCATTTCTTAAATCCCCAATCTAAGAAACCAAGAAAAGGGGAAAAGAGAAAACTTATCTACGAAGAAGCCTCGTCTTCTGATACAATCCTCGGTGCGGGGTCGAAATCGTCGAAAACTCCCCTCGAATCGCCCAGAAATCCTCCCAAGAATGGGAGGAAACCACCAAATCTTGCCTTCTCCCAAAGGGGGAGAGATCCCCTTTCAATTCATGAAGGAGGGTTTAAATAGAGGAGGAAATCGGTCGCCACACGGCCCCGTGACACGGCCGTGTGAGATTTACACGGCCATGTCCAGTTCCTTCTCTGCCAAAGCTGCACGGCCGTGTGACTCGCACGGCCAGGACCCTTCTGCTCTCTGGAAATGCTACACGGCCGTGTGGTGCACACGGCCAGGACCCTTCTGCTCTCTAGAAATGCTACACGGCCGTGTGGTGCACACGACCACCACCTGCTTGGCCTCTGGAAACCTCACACGGCCATGTAGATCTACACGGCCATGTAAAGCATCTGCTCTAATTCCCTCAAATCAAGACACGGCCGTGTGAGATTCACACGGCCATGTCCTCTTCCCTTCCTGTTAAAACAATACGACCGTGTGTGGTACACGGCCTGATGCTCTCTCCCTTCAATTCCTTCCAAGCTTGTCCGAGGACGCATAATCTTCACCAATTTCGACTCCTGTGTACAGAAAATGCACAAAAAGCAGATCTCCGAACCAAAAGAGTAAATATGCTAAAAGGAAAGCTGGAAGTATAAAAATGCATAGATCAAGCATGCTCAAAGTATGTAAATGTGCGTAAAACATGCATAAAAGAGTATATAATCTACGCACATCAATAACTTTCTTTTAAACTATAATTTTAAAAAAAATTAAAGTTGGTCAAAACATGCTTGATCAAAACACATTCCTTTTAATCATGGTCGTAAATAATCGCAGCATGATGCATGTCATTAATAATTTTAAAAAGTATTCACAGCGTGCCAATTTTTGCATGCCGTTATTGTTATTAAATATTTATAGTATTAACGGCATACTTTTAATGTGCGCTGTTAATATCTAGACGTAATTTTTTTCCTTTTTTAAGTATATACTATTAACTGCGCGTATCAATATGCACGCTGTTAATAATACTATTAACGGCGTGCTTTTAATGTGCGCTATTAATAGCAAGCTGTGAAAAGCTATTTTTGTTGTAGTGCATAGAGATGTAATTGGTAATTAGTTACCTACCGATCATACTAAGTCTTGGGTAATTTAGCCAAAGCTAACTCAGGGCGTAGTATGATGTGGATCTTGTCCCGCATCAATTATAGTTTGTTAGAATCTAGTAGGTGTGGTTTGACCACGTCCATGACTTGATTCTACAAAAGTTCTATAATTCAGTGGGAGCATCATTTAATTAAAAGCCTAATTAGATGATTAATTAGAATATGATATTTATTTTCTGTATTTTTCTATTGTAGATTACCATGTCGTCAAACACAAACTCCTTCTCACTGCGTTCTGTCCTCGATAAGGACAAGCTCAATGGAGCTAACTTCCTGGACTGGTACAGGAACCTGAGAATCATTTTCACACAGGAACGAAAACTGTACGTCCTAGAGCAACCCATTCCCGAGGCACCTCTTGCCACTACCACACGAGCTGACCGAGATGCTTACAAGAAGCATCAAGATGAAGCATTAGATGTGTCATGTCTAATGCTCGCGACCATGAACTTTGAGCTTTAGAAGCAACATGAGTTGATGGGTGCTTATTATATGGTTGAACATCTTCGTCAACTATATCAAGGACAAGCGAGGCACGAGAGATTCGGGATCTCTAAGGCATTGTTTCAGTGCAAGATGCAAGACGGGACTGCCGTAGGCCCATATGTACTCAAGATGATTGGGTACATAGAAAACCTATAGAGGTTGGGATTCCCACTTGGCCAAGAGCTGGCCATTGACCTGATCTTGCAATCCTTGCCAGATAGCTATAGTCAATTTACTCTAAATTACAACATGAACGAAATTGACAAGCCACTGCCCTAGATGCTTAGCATGTTAAGAACTGCTGAGCTCAACCTTAAGAAGGTTAAGCCCAACTCTATTCTGATGGTTTAGAAACACAAGGGCATGGGCAAGCCCAAAGGTAAGGGAAAGTCCCAAGCCAAGGGTAAAGGCAAGGCACTGAAACCCAAAGGAGGGGTTGTGAAGGATGCTACCTGCTTCCACTACGGTCAGACCGGGCACTGGAAGAGAAACTGCAAAGTGTACCTGGAAGATCTTAAGAAGAAGAGAAGTGAGACTTCCACTTCAGGTATATATGTTATAGAAGTCAATATATCTATTTCTTCATCATGGGTATTAGATACCGGATGTGCTTCTCACATTTGTACTAATGTGCAGGCGGTGAGAAATAGCAGAGCATTAGCGAAGGGCGAGGTGGACCTACGCGTAGGCAATGGAGCACGGGTCGCTGCTGTTGCTGTAGGAACTTATTCTCTATCTCTACCCTCTGGGCTTGTACTAGAATTGGATGATTGTTATTATGTGCCTACTCTGACTAAGAACATTATATCAGTTTCTTGTTTAGACAAGAAAGGCTTTTCATTTATAATAAAGAACAAATGTTGTTCAGTTTATTTAAATGATATGTTCTATTATAGTGCACCTCTGATGAACGGACTCTATATTCTAAACCTTGAGAACCCTATCTATAACATAAGTACCAAGAGGTTCAAGTCAAATGATATGAACCAAACCTATATCTGGCACTGTCGCTTAGGTCATATAAATGACAAACGCTTATCCCAGCTTCATAAAGATGGTTTGTTGGACTCATTTGATTTTGAATCATATGAGACATGCGAGTCATGCCTGCTAGGCAAGATGACCAAGACTCCCTTTAGTGGACACAGCGAGAGAGCGACTGACTTGTTAGGACTTATACAAAGTGATGTATGTGGCCCTTTCAATGTCGCTACCAGAGGTGGTTATAGGTATTTCATTACATTGACTGATTACTTCAGTAGATATGATTATGTGTATTTGATGACACATAAGTCGGAATCCTTTGAAAAGTTCAAAGAATTCAAGAATGAAGTACAAAACCAGCTTGGCAAGAGTATTAAGATACTTCGATCAGATCGAGGTGGAGAATACCTTAGCCATGAGTTTCGTGACTATCTAGCTGAGTGTGGGATTCTATCCCAACTCACTCCTCCTGGAACACCACAGTCGAATGGTGTATCCGAAAGGAGGAATCGTACCTTATTAGATATGGTACAATCTATGATGAGTCACACAGATTTTCCTTTATCACTTTGGGGCTATGCTCTAGATACACCAGCCTCCATTCTCAACCAAGTTCCATCTAAGGCTGTAATAAAGACACCATATAGGATATGGACTAGGAGAGATGCCCAGGTATCTTTTATGAGGATTTGGGGTTGTGAGGCTTACGTTTGACGTCAAGTCTCGGAAAAACTAGGACCCAAATTCGATAAGTGCTATTTTATTGGATATCCCAAGGAAACGAAGGGATATTACTTCTACATTCCCAGTCAACACAAGATAGTTGTGGCTAAGACTGGGGTATTTCTAGAAAGAGATTTTGTTTCTAGAAAGACTAGTGGGAGTACGTTCGATCTTGAAGAAGTTCAAGATGTGGACCATAGCACTGAAGCCTTGATGGAAGGTGAACTGGAACAACAAACTGTTGTGGATGATCTTGTTCCACAAGGAGTTGAGAAACCACAACCAGTTCAAGTAGACCTACCTCTTCGCGTGTCTGATAGGGTACGTCGTCAGCCTGAGAGATACTCATTTCTCTTGTCTGACCATGATGATATTGTGCTCATTGAGGATGAGCCTACCTCCTATGAAAAAGATGTGATGAGACCAGATTCCGAGAAATGGCTAGAGGCCATGAGATCCGAGATGGAATCCATGTACACTAACCAAGTATGGACTATTGTTGATCCACCTGAAGGGGTCAAATCCATAGGGTGTAAGTGGGTCTTTAAGAGAAAGACTGACATGAATGGACTTATTTATAAGGGTCGTTTGGTAGCTAAAGGTTTCAAGCAAATTCATTGTATTGACTATGATGAAACTTTTTCTCTAGTAGCTATGTTTAAATCCTTTCGGATCATACTTGCTATTGCAGCGTACCATGATTATGAGATCTGGCAGATGGATGTCAAAATCGCATTTCTGAATGGAAACCTGCTCGAGGATGTGTACATGACACAACCTGTGTTAGTTAGAGCCCCAGAGCCAATCATTTGATGATTGTATTATGGACTTGTTGTATCATATTCTTATATAAATAAAGGCATTTGTTTTGGTTATTATACTTACTTTTATTGGTGCCAAATAAACTAAGTATAATAGCATCCTTGAGTAGAGCGTTCTTACCTATATCAATCGGTTAGTTGAACCGATAGTGAGATGATATAGGTAACTCTACTCTTAATCATTCCTATTCGAGTATTAATATTCAGGGACAATGTTAATGCGACGAGACTAGCATGTAGGTCAACTGGATGACTTGATCTCACAAGTCATGGATATAGAGATATCAAGTTGACACATGGGTATATATTGGAGAATGTATACTGAATGACCCATCATGAGAAAGTATCATGGATCGTTATATGAGTGTCATATACTTTCTCATGTGGCTATTAGCATGACTACTATTCCTTGGACCTGAAGTCACCATGGATCCCTACATAAGGAGTTACGTACTTTGGCTTCGTCAAACATCACCCGTAACTGGGTGGACTATAAATGAGTCAGAGGGATGTGAGTGTGTAGATGGAATCCATCCCTCCTATATGACGGGAGCGACATCGATATTCTTGATAGAGTGAGACCACGAAGTGCATGGCCATGCCCAAATGAGTCAATATGAGATATTGAGTTCATTTGATTGAGTGAGTCTACTTGGAGTTCAAGATTTAGATTGATTAGAGGATGACATGATCTATGTCTCACATTGATCAATCTAGATGTCTAGGATAGAAGGACACTTGTCATATATTGTGAGGAGTCACAATTAGTAGTCACAAGGTGATGTTGGATCTCAACATTCTTATAACTTGGGTAGTAATGATGTGTTGCTTGATACCGTTCATTACTTATGCTTCTAAATGGGGTTAAAAGCATTACGAACGTTATAAGAACCTATAGGGTCTCACACAAAGGACAATTAGATGGAGATTAGGTTCATATGATGAACCAAGAGGATTAGATTCATGTGATGAATCAAATTGGATTAAGAGTAATCCAAGTTAGGCTAATTGAGTTGGACTCAAGTTGATTCATGTGTTTAATGAGTCTAATTTAGATTATGACTCATTGAATCAATTTAATTAAATGAATTAGATTCATTATATTAAGTTGGTTTGAATCAAATGGTTAGATTAGATTAACCATGAGAGAAATTTGGTCAAGTTTGACTTGATTTGAGAAGGAAGATGAAAGGTCAAGTTTGACTTGACCATTTGCCACCTCATTTGTGAGTTGGCAATAGGAGGACTAATGATGATGTGCCACATCATCAAAGCAAGAACATGTGTGTACCACATCATGGAGGTTACAAACCCCTTTCCATTTAATGTGGCCGGCCACATTAATTGTAAGGGAGTTACAATTGTGGTCGGCCACTCAAAATGAATTAAAATGAATTTTTCATTCAAGGGCATTCATTCTATCTTCTTCCTCCTTGAGCTCTTTCTTCTCTCCCTCTCATCTTACCTTGGACGAACCCTACTAAGGTGCTAGCACACTTTAGTTTGGTTTTCTCCCTCTTTTGTTCGTGTGGATACGTGTAGAGGATTGTCTACTTTGACAATCTTGAGATCCGGCACCTTGGACAAGCGGGATTCGCAAAGGGTGCACATCAAGGGTAAAAACTCTTAACCATCTAGAACTCTAATGTAAATCTAGAGTTAGTAAACTCGTACTTGAAGGTTTTTCGAAATTTTATTCTTCGCACGGATCCGGTGACTGGGGTTTCGGGGTTTCCACGACGCGAAAAAGCGGTTTTCGCGGCCCGAAAAGTCCAACAGTGGTATCAGAGCAACGTGCGAAGTCTTGTACAAATTTATTTTGTATTTTTATGAAAAATAGAAGTTCTGTAATATTCTGTAAATTTCTTATTTTTATAGTTTTTATGGGTATTTTTCTCGTAAAAGCGAAGCATAAGTGTTTCGACACTTGTAGGCTTCGACTACCGAGAAGATTTTTCCGAAACGGCAAGGTTTCGCCCCAAATATTTTTAGGACAGCGGGCTAAGGCGCTGTAGGATCGCTAAGGAACATTCGCGATGGTTAGATCGCGTGTAGGGGCGCTGCCCCTGGCCCCGCAAGGGGATTGTTCCGTGATTCCGCCCGAAAATCCGCTAAACGGAACCGCCGGGAATTTTACTCATAAAAATTATAAAAATTGTATTAAAAAATTACAGAAAATTATAGAAAATACATAATTTATAATTATGTATTATTTTGTGATAGTCATGGCCCAAAAAGACCCAATCTGATTGGAAATATGTTGCAATTCATAATACGACCTGCGTGTCGTCATGCGATGTGCGTGTTGTATATTTGATTCGCGACCTGCGCGTCGTGCCTTTCTCTATTTTTATATTATTGTTGTAAATTAGTTTAGACTCGAATGTAACTCGAGTTTCAAAATTGTAATGTACAAAATTGGAGCGGTGGATGGTCCACTCGAGACGGAGTTACGAGGAGGGCGCGAGCAACATTAGGTGGTCAAAGGGAGGAGCTTGAGAAGATGTTGACCCTATGTTGACCATCCGATCTTCTCATTGGCTTGAGAAGATCGTAGTAGGGCCATGACTAATCACAAAATTTGATTAATTTCTTGTGTGTGTGTATGTGATGCATGCTAGATTAGTAATTAATTAGTGCCTAACGATTAGATTAGATCTAAATCGTGTACAAGATGCACCCTCTCGATTAGATTGGATCTCAATCGCGTCAACTCAAATGTCTACCGTGTCGTGATACCTATCACTACCTCGATCACATGTGTTGTTGAATCTGCCAAAGCAGAGCAACACATATTATCTTAGTAGAGTACGGAGGGACAATCTTTGTCCCACCTATCAACGCATGGGTGAGTACAACTCAATTAGATTGAGTAACTAGTTAACTCAATTGGATCGAGTTTAACTATAGGCATTTTCCAATGGTTGGTAGTTAGGTCAAAAATCACATTTATATTAATTCTTGGGCGTATTAGCCAAAGCTAACTCAAGTCTTAATATACATGTGGATCTTGTCCTATAAACAAGAGTTACATAGAGATGTAATTGGTAATTAGTTACCTACTGATCATACTAAGTCTTGGGCGATTTAGCCAAAGCTAACTCAAGGCGTAGTATGATGTGAATCTTGTGCCACATGAATTATAGAATTCAGTGGGAGCATCATTTAGTTAAAGGCCTAATTAAATGATTTAAAAGAATATGTTATTTACTTTCTGCTTTAATTTCTGTTGCAGATTACCATGACGTCGAATACGAACTCTTTCTCCCTGCGTTCTGTCCTTGAGAAGGACAAGCTCAACGGAGCAAATTTCCTGGACTGGTACAAGAACCTGAGAATAGTTCTCACCCAAAAACGTAAACTGTACGTTCTGGAGCAGCGCATTCTGGAGGCTCCTCCTGTCAATGCCATGCGAGCTAACAAAGATGCTTACAAGAAGCATCAAGCTGACGCATTAGATGTGTCCTGTTTGATGCTCGCGACCATGAACTCAGAGCTTCAGAAGCAACATGAGTTGATGGGAGCTTACGATATGGTTGAACATCTTCGTCAACTATATCAGGGACAAGCTAGGCACAAGAGATTCGAGATCTCAAAGGCACTATTTCAGTGAAAGATGTCAGATGCGGCTCCCGTAGGCCCATATGTACTCAAAATGATTGGGTACATAGAAAACCTACAGAGGTTGAGATTCCCGCTTGGCCAAGAGCTGGCCACTGACCTGATCTTGCAGTCCTTGCCGATAGCTATAGTCAATTAGTTCTAAACTACAACATGAACGAAATTGACAAGCCACTGCCGAAGCTGCTTAGCATGTTAAGAACTGTTGAGCTGAACCTTAAGAAGGTTAAGCCCCACTCTGTTCTGATGGTTCAGAAACACAAGGGAAAGGGAAAGCCCAAAGGCAAAGGAAAGTCCCAAGCCAAGGGCAAAGGCAAGGCACTGAAGCCTAAAGGAGGGGTCACCAAGGATGCTACCTGCTTCCACTGCAGTCAGACCGGGCATTGGAAGAGGAACTGCAAAGTATACTTGGAGGATCTTAAGAAGAAGCGAGGTGAGACTTCCATGTCCGGTATATATGTTATAGAAGACAATCTATCTATTTCTTCTTCATGGGTATTAGTTACCGGATGTGCTTCTCACATTTGTACTAATGTGCAGGCACTTAGAAATAGCAGGGCATTAGCAAAGGGCGAGGTGGACCTACGCATAGGCAATGGAGCACAGGTTGCTGCTGTTGCTGTAGGGACTTATCATCTATCTCTGCCCTCTGGGCTTGTATCAGAATTAGATAAATGTTGTTATGTGCTTGCTTTAACTAAGAACATAATTTCAGTTTCTTGTTTGGACAATAAAGGTTTCTCTTTTATAATAAAGGACAAATGTTGTTCTGTTTATTTAAAAGATATGTTCTATTGTAGTGCACCTCTGATGAACGGACTCTACATTCTAGACCTTGAAAGCCCTATCTATAACATAAATACCAAGAGGTTCAAGTCAAATGACATGAACCAAACCTATCTCTGGCACTGTCGCTTAGGTCATATAAATGACAAGCGCTTATCCCAGCTCCATAAGGATAGTTTGTTGGATTCATTTGATTTTGAATCTTATGAGACGTGCGAGTCATGTCTACTAGGTAAGATGACCAAGACACCCTTTAGTGGGCACAGCGAAAGAGCGACTGATTTGTTAGGACTTATACATAGTGATGTATGTGGCCCTTTCAATGTCGCTGCTAGAGGCAGTTATACGTACTTCATCACATTTACTGATGACTTCAGTGGATATGGTTATGTGTACTTGATGACACATAAGTCAGAATCCTTTGAAAAGTTCAAAGAATTCAAGAATGAAGTACAGAACTAGCTTGGCAAGAGTATTAAGATACTTCAATCAGATCGAGGTGGAGAATACCTTAGCCATGAGTTTCGTGACTATCTAGCTGAGTGTGGGATCCTATCCCAACTCACTCCTCCTGGAACACCACAGTGGAATGGTGTATCCGAAAGGAGGAATCGTACCCTATTAGATATGGTACGGTCTATGATGAGTCACACAGATCTTTCTATATTTCTTTGGGGCTATGCTCTAGATACGGTAGCTTTTATACTCAACCGAGTTCCATCCAAGGCCGTGATAAAGACACCATATAGGATATGGACTGGGAGAGATGCCCAGGTGTCTTTTATGAGGATTTGAGGTTGTGAGGCATACGTTAGACGTCAAGTCTCAGACAAATTAGGACCCAAATCTGACAAGTGCTACTTTATTGGATATCCCAAGGAAACTAAGGGATATTACTTCTACATTCCCAGTCAGCACAAGGTAGTTGTGGCAATGACTGGGGTCTTTCTAGAAAGGGATTTTGTTTCTAGAAAGACTAGTGGGAGTACGCTCGATCTTGAAAAAGTTCAAGATGCGGACCATAGCACTGAAGCCTCCATGGAAGTTGAACTAGAACCACAAAGAGTAGTGGATGATGTTGTTCCACAAAGAGTTGAGGAACAACAACCAGTTCAAGTAGACATACCTCTTTGTAGGTCTGATAGGGTACGACGTCAGCTTGAGAGATACTCATTTCTCTTGTCTGACCATGATGACGTTGTGAGCCCACCTCCTATCAGCAAGCTGTGATGAGACCAGATTTCGAGAAATGGCTAGAGGTCATGAGATACGAAATGGAATCCATGTACACCAACAAAGTATGGACTTTGGTTGATCCACCTGAAGGGGTAAAACCCATTGGGTGTAAGTGGGTCTTTAAGAGAAAGACTGACATGGATGGACTTATCTATAAGGTCGCTTGGTAGCTAAAGGTTTCAAGCAGATTCATAGTATTGACTATGATGAAACCTTTTCTCTAGTAGCGATGTTTAAGTCCATTTGCATCATGCTTGCTATTGCAGCATACCATGACTATGAGATATGACAGATGGATGTCAAAACTGCGTTTCTGAATGGAAACCTGCTCGAGGATGTGTACATGACACAACCTGAGGGTTTTGTAGATCCACAACATACTAGTAGAGTATGCAAGCTACATAAGTCCATTTATGGACTAAAGCAAGCTTCTTGGTCCTGGAATCTTTGATTCGATGATGCAATCAAATAGTTTGGTTTCATCAAGAATGAAAATGAGCCTTGTGTCTACAAGAAGGTTGTAGGGGACATAGTTGTCTTCCTCATATTGTATGTGGATGACATACTGCTCATTGGAAAAGACATTCCTTTGCTAAAGTCTGTCAAGACTTGGCTAGGGATATGTTTCTCAATGAAAGACTTAGGTGAAGCATCCCGCATTATAGGGATACAGATCTATAGAGATAGATCTAAAAGGTTGCTTGGCCTAAGTTAGAGTACATATATTGACAAGGTACTCCTTCGGTTTGCCATGCAGAACTCCAAAAAGGGATTTTTGCCGATGTCACATGGTGTGAGTCTTTCGAAGACTCAAGGTCCCTCTTCTAGAGAGGAGAGAGACCGCATGGATCAAATCGCTTATGCCTCAGCCATTGGCTCTGTCATGTACGCCATGCTATGTACTTGACCTGATGTCTCGTATGCTTTGAGCATGACGAGCAGATATCAGTTAGATCTAGGTGAGAGTCACTGGATAGCGGTCAACAATATTCTTACGTACTTGAGAAGGACTAATGAATATTTCTTGATATATGGAGGCGATGACGAGCTAGCTGTAAAGGGTTACAGTGATGCTAGCTTCCAGACCGACCAGGATGATTATCGATAGCAGTCAGGGTTCGTGTTTTGCATAAATGGTGGTGCTGTGTGCTGGAAGAGTTCGAAGCAGGACACAATTGCTGATTCTACAACAGAGGCCGAGTATATCGCTGCATCAGAGGCAGCAAAGGAGGCAGTTTGGATCCGCAAGTTCATCACTGAACTTGGGGTGGTTCCTAGCATCGCTGACCCCATTGAGCTATATTGTGACAACAATGGAGCTATAACACGGGAGAAGGAACCTCGCTCACACCAGCGGACCAAACACATACTACGGCGCATCCATCTCATTCGAGAGATTATCGAGAGAGGAGATGTGAAGATTTGCAGAGTAACCACAGAGGCTAACATCGCAGATCCCTTGACCAAGGCTTTGGCACAGAGAAAGCATGATGGTCACACTAGGTCATTGGGGCTTAGAGCCTACACTGATTGGCACTAGTGCTAGTGGGAGATTGTTAGTTAGAGCCATAGAGCCAATCATTTGATGATTGTATTATGTACTTGTTGTATCATATTCTTATATAAATAAAGGCATTTGTTTTGGTTATTATACTTACTTGTATTGGTGCCAAATAAACTAAGTATAATAGCGTCTGATCCTGTCCGAGCGCAGAATCAACGGACGCTGGGCACGTGGCGCTCTCCGCTGGCTCTGGCTGATGACGTGGATCTCCGGCGAACCTGCAAAGAAGCCGAGCCGGGAGGGGGTTCCAGGCGACGGCCCTCCGACGCTCAAGTCAGGCAAGGGGAAAGCGATGAAGTGGCTCCAAAGATGCAAGCTCACGTACCTCCGTCGACGTCTTAGGGCTCTTATATAGAGCTGTGGGGAGCTTGGTGCACACACATCGAGGCGCACATGTGTCCTGCACCATACCTCAGTATGGACTTACTAGAGGAGCATGTCTGATACCATACTGCTACAGTCCAAGCACATCTCTAACGGGACAGCAGAACCTTCTATCGTACGATTCTACGTAAGGCTTGGTCGTTGAACATGTTTGTTGTCAGAAGATGATGCTCTACAATGTCCCCTTGCCTTTATCCCTTTTTTCCCAGAGCCGAGTATCTAGGCGACCGGGTGGTTGTATTAGTCCGACCGGGAAGATTCCCGGTCATGTGCTCGGCTGAGACTGGTCCTTTACAGCATTGCTGCCATACGCCTCGGCCGAGCGGGCAACCCGCTCGGCCAGGCACCCCTGTTCACCATGAGCGTCGGAAACCCGACTCCCCGTCGGGCTGTCTTTGATTCCGCTCGGACCCGATCGGCAGGTCGACCCAACCCTTCTCCGATCGGCCGACCCACCGACACTGACCTCTGGGTCTCATGCGCCTTTTGGCATTTTACCTCCACGTGGCGTTGACTCTCTACCAGATGGGTTCCCCCGACCTTACTGCCGAATCACTTGCCTCCCCTTCAAGTCTAGTCGAAGGAGGAATTAAGTCCGACTGACTGGACTGCTGGTCTGAATGAGTAACGACTGCTTGGCCAACCCCTGGAATGCTCATCCACTCGGCTTACCTTCTTTGTCATGCCCGTTCGGCGCTGTCATGCCGACGCCTTCGGTATCCCCTCGGAATTCATGCCAAATCTTCTCCATTAAAGCCGAGCACGCGCGCTGCGCGCGGTAATGGGCGTTCATTAAATGCGCCCGGTGTCCTGCTGACACGTGGCAGTTCCGCTGCCGTCAGCGTACGGCGGTGGCGTTACCTCCGATGGGACAACCGCTGTTTGAAATGAATGGCCCGATAATAGCTTGGTTTTTTGCGACCTGAATCCGACGGTGGAGGCCGCTCGGGCTCAACATTATAAAGTCGTCGCTTTCTTCTTCGTCGCACTTTTGCTCTCGCGTTCCTCCATCTATCCCGTGCTCTTACGTTCCGGCGACTTCGCTCCAGTAGTTTCCGATGATCCTCCGCCGTCTTCCATCGATCTTTAGCATTTTCGTAAGGTTCCTTCGTCTCCCCTCTTTGCTTTCCTCCTCTTTTCCGTCGAATTTTCCTCTGTTAGTCGCTGTTCTTTCCACGATTTCTTTGCCGTGTCGCCTTCCTGTTCTCTCTGCCTTTCACTCTTCCACCCGATCGGACCATGGCCAGCTCATCTCAGCCCCAAGACCTAGCCCTCGGCCCATGGTATACCACCATGGAGTCACGCTTCGATCAGCGTGATGTCGATCTTCTGATCAATAGTTTTGACATCCCCTCTGACTTTGAAATTATCCTACCTTTACCCTCCGCTCGGCCGCACAAACCGTCGCGTGGAGCTTTCTGTGTTTTCCATGACCAGTTCACAGCCGGTCTGCACTTTCCACTCCATCCCTTCCTCGTAGAAGTTTGTAATTTCTTTGACATTCCGCTTGGAAGCCTGGTCCCAAACACCTTCCGCCTTCTCTGTGGCGTTGTTGTCTTATTCAAAATCCACCACATTCCCCTCCGACCGGAGGTTTTCTACTATTTTTATTATCCAAAATAGTCCGAGCCGGGCACCTATATGTTCCAGGCTCGGCCCGGTCTAGTCTTCTTTAATAAATTGCCCTCTTCCAATAAACATTGGAAAGAGTTCTATTTCTATCTTCGCCTTCCCGAGCGGGCACCTTTCCTCACCAAGTGGCAGGTCGGACCACCAGTTTCCCCTGAGCTCAAAAGGTTCAAGACCCGACCGGAGTATCTTCATGCCGCCAACATGTTAGCTGGTCTGAAGTTTGACATCACTAAGTTCCTGCCTGAAAGGGTGATGTACATATTCGGCCTGAGTCCGATCAGGACCCCCCTCCCGTGTTGGGTTCTTCGGGCCGCGAAAACCGCTTTTCGCGTGGCGGAAACCCCGAATCGCCCAAGCCACGGATCTCGTGCAAGGTAAAACCGAACGAAAATACGAGTACGAGTTTGAAAAACTTTAATCTACAGTAGATCTACATAAGGATAAACCATTTATACCTTTGTAGCGAAGCCCTTCGCAATCCCGCTTGTCCTCGGTTCGCCGGATCTCGAAAGTGTCAAAGTAGACACTTCTCTATTTGTATCCACACAAGCAAGAGATGGAGAAGAAACCTTAGAGTGTGCTAGCACTCAAGCAAGGTCTCGGCAAGAAGGAGGAGAGGGAGAGAAGAGTTGTGAGCAAGAGGAAGAAGATAAAATCAATTAGCCTTGAATGAAAAATAAAACATTCATCTTTTTCACTCAAAGTGGCCGGCCACATTAAACCTTGTAACCCCCATGGAATATCAAGAGTCACAACTCTTGGTAACTCCCATGAGGTGGTATTTGGTCAAGTCAAACTTGACCAAATGAAGAGGCCTTGATGATGTGGCATTGGTCAAGTCAAAGTCAAGTCAAAAACATGACTCTTCATCTTCCTACTTAAGTCAAGTCAAACTTGACCACTTCTATCCCTTGGTTGATCTAATCTAACCATTGGTTCAAGCCAATTTTAATTTAATAAATCTCTATTCATTGAATTAAATTAATTAAATGAGTCTAAGTCCAAATTAGACTCACTTAACACATGAACCAACTTGAGTCCAACTCAATTATCCTACTTTGGATTACTCTTAATCAAATTTGGTTCATCATATGAACCTAATCATTTAGGTTCATCAAATGAACCTAGTCTCCATCTATTTGCCCTTACTGTGTGACCCTATAGGTTCTTGTAACGTTGGCAATGCCCCTAAACCCATTTAGGAGCATAAGTAATGAGCGGTATCTAGCAACACATCATTACTACCCAAGTTACAAGAATGTCGAGATCCGACATCACCTTGTGACTACTAATTGTGACTTCTCACAATATGTGACATTGTCCTTCTATCCAAAACATCTAGATTGATCAATGTGAGGCATAGACCGTGTCATCCTCTAATCAATCTAAATCTTGAACTCCAAGTAGACTCACTCGATCAAATGAGCTCAACATCTAATGTTGACTCATTTGGGCATGGCCATGCACTTCGTGGTCTAACTCTATCAAGAATAGCGATGTCGCTCCCGTCATATAGGAGGGATAGATCCCATCTACATCACTCACATCCCTCTGCATAATTCGTTACACACCCAGTAATCGCCTTTATAGTCCACCCAGTTACGGGTGACGTTTGACGAAACTAAAGTACATAACTCCTTATGTTGGGATCCATGGTGACTTCAGGTCAAAGGACTAATAGTCATACTAATAGCCACATGAGAAAGTATATGACACTCATATAACAATCCATGATACTTTCTCATGGCTGGTCATTCAGTATACATTCTCTAATGCATACCCATGTGTCAGCTTGATATCTCTATATCCATGACTTGTGAGATCAAGTCATCGAGCTGACCTACATGCTAGTCTTATTGTATTAACATTGTCCCTGAATGCTAATACTCGACTAGGAATGATTTAGAGTAGTGTTCCCTATATCATCTCACTATCGATTCAACTAATCGATTGATATAGGTATGAACCTTCTACTCAAGGACGCTATTATACTTAGTCTATTTGGCCATAATATAAATAAGTATAATAACCAAACAAATGCCTTTATTAATATACAAGAATATGATATACATGAGTCCATACAATCATCAAATGATTGGCTCTAGGGCTCTAACTAACAATCTCCCACTAGCACTAGTGCCAATCAGTATAGGCTCTAAGGCCTAAAGACCTAGTGTGACCATCATGCTTCCTCTGTGCCAAAGCCTTGGTCAAGGAATCTGCGATGTTAGCCTCTGTAGGTACTCTGCAAATCTTCACATCTCCTCTATCGATAATCTCTCGAATGAGATGGAAGCGCCGTAATATATGCTTGGTCCGCTGGTGTGAGCGAGGTTCCTTCGCCTGTGCTATAGCTCCATTGTTGTCACAATAGAGCTCAATAGGGTCAGCGATACTGGGAACCACCCCAAGTTCAGTGATGAACTTGCTGATCCAAACTGCCTCCTGCCTCGATGCAGAATATACTCGGCTTCTTTTGTAGAATCAGCTACTGTATCCTGCTTCGAACTCTTCCAGCTGACAGCACCACCATTAATGCAAAATACGAACCCTGACTGCGATCGGTAATCATCCTGATCGGTCTGGAAGCTGGCATCACTGTAACCCTTTACAGTTAGCTCATCATTGCCTCCATATATCAAGAAATATTCTTTAGTCCTTCGTAAGTACTTAAGAATATTCTTGACCGCTATCCAGTGACTTTCACCTGGATCTGACTGGTATCTGCTCGTCATGCTCAAAGCATACGAGACATCAGGTCGAGTACATAGCATGGCGTACATGATCGATCCTATGGCTGAGGCATAAGGGATCTGATCCATGCGGTCTCTCTCCTCTCTAGAAGAGGGACCTTGAGTCTTCAAAAGACTCACGCCATGTGACATCGGCAGAAATCCCTTCTTGGAGTTCTGCATGGCAAACCGAAGGAGTACCTTGTCAATATATGTACTCTGACTTAGGCCAAGCAATCTCTTAGATCTATCTCTATAGATCTGTATCCCTAGAATGCGGGATGCCTCACCTAAGTCCTTCATTGAGAAGCAACTCCCTAGCCAGGTCTTGACAGACTGAAGCATAGGGATGTCCTTCCCAATGAGTAGTATGTCATCCACATATAATATGAGGAAGACAACTATATCCCCTACAACCTTCTTGTAGACACAAGGCTCATCTTCGTTCTTGATGAAACCAAACTGTTTGATTGCATCATCGAATCGAAGATTCCAGCTCGAGAAGCTTGCTTTAGTCCATAAATGGACCTATGCAACTTGAATACTCTGCTAGTATGCTGTGGATCTACACACATCCTCGAGTAGGTTTCATTCGAAACGCGGTTTTGACATCCATCTGCCATATCTCATAGTCATGGTAGGTCGCAATAGCAAGCATGATCCGAATGGACTTAAACATCGCCAATCGGAGAAAAGGTTTCATCATAGTCAATACCATGAATCGCTTGAAACCTTTAGCTACTGCGACCCTTATAGATAAGTCCATCCATGTCAGTCTTTCTCTTAAAGACCCACTTGCACCCAATGGGTTTTACCCTTCAGTGGATCAACCAAAGTCCATACTTGGTTGGTGTACATGGATTCTATCTCGGATCTCATGGCTTCTAGCCATTTCTCGAATCTGGTCTCATCACAGCCCCGATAGGTGGTAGGCTCATCCTCTATGAGCACAATGTCATCATGGTCGACAAGAGAAATGAGTATCTCTCAGCTGACGACGTACCCTATCGAACTGCGAAGAGGTATGTCTACATGAACCGGTTGTTGTTCCTCAACCCTTGTGGAACAACATCATCCACAACACTTTGTGGTTCAGCTCAATTTCCATCGTGGCATTAGTGCTATTGTTCGCATCTTGAACTTCTTCAAGATCGAACGCGCTCCCACTAATCTTTCTAGAAACAAAGTCCCTTTAGTCTTTGCCACAACTACCTTGTGCTGACTGGGAATGTAGAAATAATATCCCTTAGTTTCCTTGGGATATCCGATGAAATAGCACTTGCCGGATTTGGGTCCTAATTTGTCTGAGACTTGACGTCGTACGTAAGCCTCACAACCTCAAATCCTCATGAAAGACACTTGGGCATCTCTCCCAGTCCATATCCTATATGGTGTCTTTATCACGGCCTTTGATGGAACTCGGTTGAATATGAAAGCTGCCGTGTCTAGAGCATATCCTGATAGATATGTCGGAAGATCTGTGTGACTCATCATAGATCGTACCATATCTAATAAGGTACGATTCCTCCTTTCGGATACACCATTCCACTGTGGTGTTCCAGAAGGAGTGAGTTGAGATAAAATCCCACACTCCGCTAAGTAGTCACGAAACTCATGGCTTAAGTATTCACCACCTCGATCTGATCGAAGTACCTTAATACTCTTGCCAAGCTGGTTCTGTACTTCATTCTTGAATTCTTTGAACTTTTCAAAGGATTCAGACTTATGTGTCATCAAGTACACATAACCGTATCTACTGAAATCATCAGTAAATGTGATGAAGTACCTATAACCGCCTCTAGCAGCAACATTGAAAGGGCCACATACATCACTATGTATAAGTCCTAACAAATCGCTTGCTCTCTCGCTATGCCCACTAAAGGGCGCCTTGGTCATCTTGCCTCGTAGGCATGACTCATATCTCATATGATTCAAAATCAAATGAGTCCAGCAAACCATCCTTATGTGGGATAAGCGCTTGTCATTTATATGACCTAAGCGACAGTGCAGAGGTAGGTTTGGTTCATGTCATTTGACTTGAACCTCTTGGTACTAATGTTATAGATAGGGCTCTCAAGGTCTAGAATATAGAGTCCGTTTATTAGTGGTGCACTACAATAGAACATATCTTTTAAATAAACAGAACAACATTTGTCTTTTATTATAAAAGAGTATCCTTTCTTGTCTAAACAAGAAACTGAAACTATGTTCTTAGTAAGAGCAGGCACATAACAACAATCATCTAAATCTAGTACAAGCCCAGAGGGCAGAGATAGCTGATAAGTTCCTACAGCAACAGCAGCAACCCGTGCTCCATTGCCTACTCGTAGGTCCACCTCGCCCTTTGCCAATGCTCTGCTATTTCTCAGCGCCTGCACATCAGTACAAATGTGAGAAGCACATCCAGTATCTAATACCCATGATGTAGAAATAGATAGATTGACTTCTATAACATATATACCTGAAGTGGAAGTCTCACTTCGCTTCTTTTTAAGATCCTCCAAGTATACCTTGCAGTTCCTCTTCCAGTGCCCGGTCTGACCGCAGTGGAAGCAGGTAGCATCCTTGGCGACCCCTCCTTTAGGCTTCAGTGCCTTGCCTTTGCCCTTGGTTTAGGACTTTCCCTTACCTTTGGGCTTGCCCTTGCCCTTGTGCTTCTGGACCATCAGAATGGGCTTAACCTTCTTAAGGTTAATCTCAGCAGTTCGTAACATACTAAGTAGCTCGGGCAGTGGCTTGTCAATCTCGTTCATGTTATAGTTAAGAACGAATTGACTATAGCTATCTGACAAGGACTGCAAGATCAAGTCGGTGGCCAGCTCTTGGCCAAGTGGGAACTCCAGTCTTTGTAGGTTCTCTATGTACCCAATCATCTTGAGTACATAAGGACCTACAGGAGCCCCGTCTGACATCTTGCACTGAAACAGTGCCTTCGAGATCTCAAATCTCTCATGCCTCGCTTGTCCCTGATATAGTTGGCGAAGATGCTCAACCATATCAAAAGCGCCCATCAACTCATGTTGCTTCTGAAGCTCTGAGTTCATGGTCACGAGCATTAGACAGGACACATCTAATGCGTCGTCTTGATGCTTCATGTAAGCATCTTTGCATCTCATGGGCATTGGTGAGGAGCCTCCTAATGGGCCGCTCCAACGATACGACACGCTCCCGGTGAGGACTATTCTCAAGTTCCTGTACCAGAAATTCGCTCCATTGAGCTTGTCCTTCTCAAGGACGGATCGCAGGGAGAAGGAATTCGTGTTCGACGTCATGGTTATCTACAACAGAAAATTTGTAGAAATAAATATCATATTCTTTAAAATCATTTAATTAGGCCTTTAATTAAATGATGCTCCCACTGAATTCTATAATTCTTGTGGGACAAGATCCACATCATACTAACCCTTGAGTTAGCTTTGGCTAATACGCCCAAGGCTTAGTATGATCGGTAGGTAACGATTACCAATTACATCTCTATGCAACTCTTGTTTATAGAATCAATATCCGCATTTATATTAAAACTCGAGTTAGCTTTGGCTAATACGCCCGAGAGTTAATATAGATGTGATATTGACCTATCTTTCCAACTATTGGAAGAATGCCTATAGTTGACTCGATCCAACCGAGTAACTATGAATACTCAATCTAATTGAGTTTGTATTCACCCATGCGTTGATAGACGGGACCAAGATTGTCCCTCCGTACCCTACCAAGATAATATGTATTGCTTTGCTTTGGCAGATTCAACAATACATGTGATCGAGGTAGTGATAGGTATCACGGCACGGTTAGGCATTAGAGTTGAGTCGATTGAGATCTAATCTAATCGAGAAGGGATGCATCTTGTGCACGACTTAGATCTAATCTAATCGCAAGGGTGCATCATGTGCACGACTTAGATCTAATCTAATCGTAAAGCACTAATTAATTAACTACTTATTAAATATGCATCACATACACAAGCAATTAATTAATCTATTTGTGATTTAGTCATGGCCCTACTACGATCTTCTCAAGCCAATGAGAAGATCGAATGGTCAACCTAGGGTCAACAGCTTCTCCAAGCTCCTCCCTTTGACCACCTTGTGTTGCTCGTGCCCGCCTCGGAACTCCGTCTCGTGTGGACCCTCCACCGCTCCAATTTGTACATTACAATTTGAAACTCGAGTTACATTCGAGTCTAAATCTAATTTACAACAAGAATAAAAGACGAGGCACGACGCGCAGGTCGCGAATAATAAAATAAATACAACATGCGAAAACACATCACGGCACGCAGGCCGTATTATGAATTACAACACAACCAATCATATTGGGCTTTGGGCCATGACTATCACAAATTAATATATAATTCAAAATTATATATTTTTCATAATTTTCTATAATTTTAAAATTAATTTTTACAATTTTACGAATAAAATTTCCTGGCGGTCCCGTTTAGCGGTTACGGGCGCAATCGCGGAACGGATCCCCTTGCGGGGCCCAGGGGCATCGCCCCTACCCGCGATCTAACCATCGCGAGGGTTCCTTTGCGATCCAACAGCGCCTAAACCCGCTGTCCCAAAACGATTTGGGTCAAGACATTGCCGTTTCGAAAAAATCTTCCCGGCGGGTTCGTTTTTAGCGATTTCGGGTGCGATCGCGGAGCAAATCCCCTTGCGGGGTTAGGGGCAGTACCCCTACCCACGATCTAACCATTGTGAGTTGCTCCATTGCGATCTAAAGGCACCCAAGCCCGCTGTCCCAAATAGATTTGGGGCAAAACGAAGCCGGTTTTGAAAGATCTTTCCGGTAGTCGAAGCCTACAAGTGCCGAGACACTTGTGCTTCGTTTCTACGGAAAAATTACCCATAAAATCATAAAAAACTAAATTTTTACAGAAAATCACAGAAGGTTTTATTTTTCATAAAAATAAAAACAAACTCGTACAAGCCTTGCACGTGGCTCTGATACCACTGTTGGTGTCTTCGGGCCGCGAAAACCGCTTTTCGCGTCGCGGAAACCCCGAATCGCCCAAGCCACGGATCTCGTGCAAGGTAAAACCGAACGAAAATACGAGTACGAGTTTGAAAAACTTTAATCTACAGTAGATCTACATAAGGATAAACCATTTATACCTTTGTAGCGAAGCCCTTCGCAATCCCGCTTGTCCTCGGTTCGCCGGATCTCGAAAGTGTCAAAGTAGACACTTCTCTATTTGTATCCACACAAGCAAGAGATGGAGAAGAAACCTTAGAGTGTGCTAGCACTCAAGCAAGGTCTCGGCAAGAAGGAGGAGAGGGAGAGAAGAGTTGTGAGCAAGAGGAAGAAGATAAAATCAATTAGCCTTGAATGAAAAATAAAACATTCATCTTTTTCACTCAAAGTGGCCGGCCACATTAAACCTTGTAACCCCCATGGAATATCAAGAGTCACAACTCTTGGTAACTCCCATGAGGTGGCATTTGGTCAAGTCAAACTTGACCAAATGAAGAGGCCTTGATGATGTGGCATTGGTCAAGTCAAAGTCAAGTCAAAAACATGACTCTTCATCTTCCTACTTAAGTCAAGTCAAACTTGACCACTTCTATCCCTTGGTTGATCTAATCTAACCATTGGTTCAAGCCAATTTTAATTTAATGAATCTCTATTCATTGAATTAAATTAATTAAATGAGTCTAAGTCCAAATTAGACTCACTTAACACATGAACCAACTTGAGTCCAACTCAATTATCCTACTTTGGATTACTCTTAATCAAATTTGGTTCATCATATGAACCTAATCATTTAGGTTCATCAAATGAACCTAGTCTCCATCTATTTGCCCTTACTGTGTGACCTTGTAACGTTGGCAATGCCCCTAAACCCATTTAGGAGCATAAGTAATGAGCGGTATCTAGCAACACATCATTACTACCCAAGTTACAAGAATGTCGAGATCCGACATCACCTTGTGACTACTAATTGTGACTTCTCACAATATGTGACATTGTCCTTCTATCCAAAACATCTAGATTGATCAATGTGAGGCATAGACCGTGTCATCCTCTAATCAATCTAAACTTGAACTCTAAGTAGACTCACTCGATCAAATGAGCTCAACATCTAATGTTGACTCATTTGGGCATGGCCATGCACTTCGTGGTCTAACTCTATCAAGAATAGCGATGTCGCTCCCGTCATATAGGAGGGATAGATCCCATCTACATCACTCACATCCCTCTGCATAATTCGTTACACACCCAGTAATCGCCTTTATAGTCCACCCAGTTACGGGTGACGTTTGACGAAACTAAAGTACATAACTCCTTATGTAGGGATCCATGGTGACTTCAGGTCAAAGGACTAATAGTCATACTAATAGCCACATGAGAAAGTATATGACACTCTTATAATGATCCATGATACTTTCTCATGGCGGGTCATTCAGTATACATTCTCTAATGCATACCCATGTGTCAGCTTGATATCTCTATATCCATGACTTGTGAGATCAAGTCATCGAGCTGACCTACATGCTAGTCTTATTGTATTAACATTGTCCCTGAATGCTAATACTCGACTAGGAATGATTTAGAGTAGTGTTCCCTATATCATCTCACTATCGATTCAACTAATCGATTGATATAGGTATGATCCTTCTACTCAAGGACGCTATTATACTTAGTCTATTTGGCACTAATATAAATAAGTATAATAACCAAACAAATGCCTTTATTAATATACAAGAATATGATATACATGAGTCCATACAATCATCAAATGATTGGCTCTAGGGCTCTAACTAACATCCCGAGCGGCTTCGGTAAGAATTTTACTCGTACAATTGTCTTGATTGCTAACTGATTTTCTCCTATTTTCTTTGCAGCGGACATCGTCATGGAGTCTGTGATGGCTGGAATTTTGAAGAGGAAGGCGGCGACGCTCGAGGCCACGGCTGCCAAAGAAATGGAGTCGTTCGGTATCGAGCCGGTCGACTCACATGAAGGGGAGAGCGGGACGAATGCGGGGGTGTCGGCCGCTCAGGCTTCTCTCCCGGAGACAGCGGGTGCAACTGCTAGCCGAGAGCATTCCGCCCGGGAGGAAGGTTCCGCTCATGAGGAAGAGCTCCCTCTACGACAAAAGAGGCGTCGAACGGATACACCAATTCGATCGGCCACTTCCGCGGTCCAACCGTCCGAGCGGACCACCGCTGACTCTCGAGGCAAAGCCCCAGCAGTCGAGGCAATTTCGTCTGATCGGACCCCTTCTCACTTGGGCCTACCATCAGATCCTATCGAGGCCATACCGGTCAGCGTCCGTTCGCCCTCCTCCCGCCGAGTGCAACGCTCAGCCATCTTGTCCCAATTTTCTGCCCCCGGCGTCCGATCCTTCCCCGACTTCTGCTCAAACGACTCCCGGTCGACGTCGTACAATTAGGGCCAAACTGCATCTCCCAACCGAAGAATTGTTGCCAGAGTCCGATCGATCAATCGCGCCCGAGCACCTGATCACAATGAAGGGGCCCCTAGCTGAAATGTGGGCGGACGCTTGGGCCCGTTTAGCCGTAATGCCGCTCGGTAAATTGGCCAACAGCCATATGCAACAGGCCACTGGGGTAAGTATGTCTTTTTTTGAAGTTTTTTATGCCATAATTCCGATCGGCTACTAACATTTGTATTCATGCCAGAGATGGGTGGAGGAGATTGCCGTCTCCAACCGCTTGGCCATGGCGGAAGAAGAAATCAAGAGGCTAAGAGCTTCGGGCGGCCCGATCGGCTCTCAGGGTCCCTCGTACGCAGAGCTGCACAGGGAGCTCAAGAAGACCCAAGCTCTGTTGGAGGCCGAACGGAATAAGACGGCCGACCAGGCTCACACTCTGGC
This sequence comes from Zingiber officinale, assembly GCF_018446385.1. Taxonomy (NCBI): domain Eukaryota; kingdom Viridiplantae; phylum Streptophyta; class Magnoliopsida; order Zingiberales; family Zingiberaceae; genus Zingiber; species Zingiber officinale. Next base: position 15,153,204 of record NC_056004.1, read on the forward strand.
TAAACTCGATCGCCAGAACAAATCACTGGATCGCAAAATAAGCCTGGCCACCGAGCGGAAGAAAACAGCTATCTCCGATCTGGAGAAGAAGAACGTCGAGGCTCGGGGTTTGGAGCAAAAGGTTAAGGAGCTGATGGATCAGCTAGCCGGCAAAAAGGCGGCCCGATCGGACGAAGTGAAGAAGCTCGAGGCTACCTTGCAAGAACATCAGGCAGTCATCGATGCTTCCCGAGCGGCCCTCAAAGAATATCAAGGTGCTGAGCCAGACCGGGTCGCCGCCTTGAGGCTGAATTACATCCATTCGGTCGAATTCTCTGAAAAAGTATGCGAGCGGATGTATACTGCTTTCGAGATTGCTATGACGGCCACCACAACTTATTTGAAGTCCAAGGGGCAACTCTCCGACTCCGCCAGCATCCCAGCTCAAGACCAGATGGCACTCCTTAGCACCATCCCGAAGGATCTTTACGATTATCTAGAATAGAAGTGTATATGTAATTCGTCCGCTCGGCCAAAGACTATCCTTTTTGTAATTCGGGCGCTCGGCCTTAATTTCTCTAATGCTATCCTTTTGCTTATCCTTCTGCTCGCTTTTTCTTTTGCTAGTCAATACGAGTACTTGCCTCACCTTCAAGTCTATTCGAAACATTTCTGACTAACTGTACAGTGTTTGCAAAATGGCTCTTCCAGGAAATCATTATCCGCTCGGCCGATGAGGCGGTAATTACGGCCTCCTTTAATTCCATCGTTCATCTTTTACTTTGCTCGCAAGGGGATTTTCGACGAAGTATTTTTGATAAGCGAGCCGCTCGGCCGTACGTTGGCCTCATTCTTGCCTCAATAGCAGGACCTATCGCTGGTCGGCGCTTACCACCGTTCGTACCATGCGAAAAGCTGTCCATCCGGAGGATTTATAGACGTCGGTCTGTCTCTCGATTTTTAACGTCGGAGCTCGACGGTCTTCCGGCTGGGGGGTTTATAGATGCCGGACCGTCTCTCGATATTTAACGTTAGAGCTCGACGGTCTTCCGGCCGGAGGGTTTATAGACGCCGGTCCGTCTCTCGATTTTTAACGTCGGAGCTCGACGGTCTTCCGGCCGGGGGGTTTATAGACGCTGGTCCGTGTCTCGATTTTTAACGTCGGAGCTTGACGGTCTTCCGGCCGGGGGGTTTATAGACGCCAGTCTATCTCTCGATATTTAACGTCGGAGCTCGACGGTCTTCCGGCCGGAGGGTTTATAGATGCATGTCCGTCTCTCGATTTTTAACGTCGGAGCTCGACGGTCTTCCGGCCGGGGGGTTTATAGACGCCGGTCTGTCTCTCGATATTTAACGTCAGAGCTCAACGGTCTTCCGGCCGGGGGGTTTATAGACGCCGGTCCGTCTCTCGATTTTTAACGTCGGAGCTCAACGGTCTTCCGGCCGGAGGGTTTATAGACGCTGGTCCGTCTCTCGATATTTAACGTTGGAGCTTGACGACCTTCAAGCCGAAGCCTAACTTGGACGATACATACCCGGCTGAACGGCGCAGGGTCTTCGGCTTCGAGCCGATGCTGGGATTATATATGCCCGGCCGAACGGCACGGGGTCTTCACCATCGAGCGTAGGGCTCGTACAATATACCTCCGGCCGAACGGTCCGGGCCTTCGATTAATATACCTCCGGCCGAGCGGTCCGGGGCCTTCGTTTAATATACCTCTGGCTGAACGGTCTGGGGCCTTCGTTTAATATACCTCCGGCCGAGTGGTCCGGGGCCTTCGTTTCGGCTGACTATGCCTTATACTTACACTAGTCTTCCGATTTTTTATTTCTGCATTTCAAATATACAGCTGAATGAAAAGTATACAGAATGATTTACATTGACGCACCTTTCACCCTGCCCTGTAAGGCTGGAGGTGGTTCGTGTTCCATGGTCTATTCAGTTGTCGTCCGTCTTCATCCTCCAAATAATAGGCACCCGAGCGGAGCTTTTCGACGACTTTAAAGGGGCCCGCCCACGGAGCCTCTAGTTTGCCAACGTCCTCGACCGGCTTTACTTTCTTCCACACTAGATCGCCCACTTGGAATGCTCTAGGGATCACACGCCGATTGTAGTTCTACTTCATTCTCTGCCGGTACGCCATCAGCCGGGCGGACGCCTTGGCTTGCTCTTCATCGATCAAGTCCAATTCCATATTCCTCCGCTCGGCATTAACCTCATCATAGCTCTAGATCCGGACGGACTCCACACCAACTTCAATCGGGATAACTGCTTCGCCGCCGTATACTAAATGGAATGGCGTGGCGCCCGTACCTTCCTTTGGGGTCGTGCGAATAGCCTATAGGATGCCTGGCAGCTCGTCCACCCAGCTTCCTTCAATAAGGTCTAGCCGAGCCCGCAGAATGCGAAGAATCTCCCGGTTGGCTACTTCAGCTTGACCATTTCTCTCGGGATACGCCACAAATGTGAAATGTTGCTCGATGCCGTAGCTTTTACACCAGTCTTCGAGCAACTTTCCCGTGAACTGCCGCCCGTTATCGAAAACTAGTCATCGCGGAATGCCGAACCGGCAGATGATGTGTTGCCATATAAATTTATTGACCATCTGCTCGGTTATCTTTGCCAGTGGCTCGGCTTCTACCCATTTGGAAATGTAGTCGACCGCCACTAGAAGAAACTTCCGCTGACCGGTTGCCATAGGGAACAGACCTACGATGTCCATTCCCCATTGGTCAAACGGGCAGGACACTGTAGATGCTTTCATCTCTTCCGCCGGTCGGTGGGAGACGTTGTGGTACTTCTTGCAGGAGAGGCACGTCGCGACGGTCTGAGCGGCGTCTGCTTGCAATGTTGGCCAGAAGTACCCGGCCAGCAGGACCTTTCTGGCCAGCGATCGTCCGCCCTGATGTCCTCCGCATGATCCTTGGTGCACTTCTTGGAGGATGTACTCCGCGTCTTCCGAGCTCACACACTTCAAGAGTGGGCGGGAGAAAGCCTTCTTGTAGAGTTGGTCTCCCACGAGTGTGAACCGACCGACTCTCCTTCTCAATAGATGGGCTTCCTCCCGACCGGACGGTGTCGCACCCGAGCGCAGAAACTCTGTGATGGGTGTCCTCCAATCGCTCGGGAATGTGATACCCTCCATCCGATCGATATGTGCCACCAAGGACACTTGCTCGATTGGTTGCTGGATGACGACTGGTGATAATGAACTTGCGAGCTTGGCTAACTCATCTGCCGCCTGGTTCTCTGCTCGGGGTATCTTCTGGATAATAACTTCTCTGAAGTGGGCCTTGAGCTTTTTGAAGGCCTCAGCATAGAGCTTGAGCCGAGCGTTGTTAATCTCAAAAGTGCCTGAGAGCTGCTGAGCGGCTAGCTGAGAGTCTGAGTGGAGTGTCACCCGATCGGCTCCTACATGCCGGGCTGCCTGCAAGCCGGCTATGAGGGCCTCATATTCCGCTTCATTATTGGTGGCTTTGTAGTCTAGCCGGACGGATAGATGCATCCGTTCATCTTGGGGAGAGAGCAATAGCACCCCAATTCCACTCCCGAGCCGGGTGGACGATCCATCCACAAATATTTTCCACATAGATTCGGGCTCGGGATTTTGCACTTCGGTAACAAAATCTGCCAAGGACTGAGCCTTTATCGCCGAGCGGGGTTGATACTGAATATCAAATTCACTCAACTCCGTCGTCCATTTGATAAGCCGTCCGGATGCCTCTGGGTTCAGCAGCACTCTTCCCAATGGGCTATTCGTCCGGACGATGATTGTATGTGCTAGGAAGTAAGGACGAAGCCTCCGAGCGGCGAGGACCAAAGCAAAAGCCAACTTCTCGAGCCCAGTGTAGCGAGATTCAGCATCTTTTAGAATATGGCTCAAGAAGTACACGGGTTGTTCTTCACCGCTCGTCCTCACTAATGCTGAGCCGACTGCCTACTCGATTGAAGATAAATAAATACAGAGTGGTTCTTCTACAACTGGCTTAGCTAGCATGGGCAGGGAGTTCAGATATGTCTTCAGCTCTTCAAACGCCCGATCGCATTCCTCGTCCCAATGAAACTTAGTAGCTTTGCGTAAGATCTTAAAAAACGGGAGACTCTGGTCGACCGTCTTGGAGATAAATCTTGACAATGAAGTTATCCGACCGGTCAGGCGTTGTACTTCTCTCAGATTTCTTGGGGGTGGCATGTCTTGCAACGCTTTTACTTTGCTGGGATTTGCTTCTATGCCCCGCTTGGTCACTATATAGCCCAAGAAATGCCCTCCTTTTGCTCCGAACAGACACTTCTGGGGATTTAACTTAACTCCGTATTTTCTCAGCGTTCGGAAGGTCTCCTCCATGTCCGCAAAAAGATCAGCCGCTCGGACGGATTTGATGAGAATGTCATCCACGTATACTTCTAAATTACGTCCGATCTGCTCCTTGAATACTTTGTTCATCAAGCACTGGTAAGTTGCTCTCGGGTTCTTCAGTCCGAACGGCATTACATTGTAACAGTAAGTGCCGTCGGCTGTGATGAAGCTGACCTTCTCTTGATCTTCTCGGGCGAGCGGCACCTGATGGTAGCCCTGGTAGGCGTCCAACATACATATCAGCTCGCACCCGGTTGTGGAGTCCACCAGTTGATCAATTCGGGGCAGAGGGTAGAAATCCTTTGGGCATGCTTTGTTGAGATTCCAAAAATCGATGCAAACCTTCCACTTGTTGCCCGGCTTAGAAACTAGCACTACGTTTGCGAGCCAGCTCGGGAACTGCACTTCGCGTATATGGACGGCCTCCAAGAGCTTCTCCACTTCCGCCCGGATGATGACATTTTGTTCGGCGCTGAAGTCTCTTTTCCTCTGCTTCACTGGCCGTGCATCCGGTCGGACGTGCAATTCATGTTGCGCTATACTTGGAGAGATTCCCGGAAGCTCATGCGTCGACCAAATGAAGACGTCACAATTTTTCTGTAGGCATCTGATCAGCTTCTCCTTCTGGTTCGCCTCTAGGTCGGACGCTACGAATGTGGTGGCCTCCGGTCGGGAACGATGAATCTGGACCTCCTCCTTTTCATCATAAATTAAAGAGGGTGGTTTTTCGGTAATGGCATTTACCTTGATCCGTGGCGCTTTCCGAGTGGACTTAACTTCGGCTCGGACCATCTCCACGTAGCACTGCTTGGCCGCCGGCTGGTCTCCTCTTACTTCTCCCACTTGGTCTTCCACGGGAAATTTAATCTTTTGGTAGAAGGTAGAGACGGCCACTCGGAACTTACTGAGCGTCGGTCGCCCCAGGATAACATTGTACATCAAGGGATAGTCGACCACTACGAAGTTGGCGGTCCGCGTCCTTCTGACCAGCTCCTCTCCCAGCGAAATGGCTAGTCGGACCTGTCCGACCAGCAAAACTTCATTTCTTGTAAACCCGTAGAGAGGGGTCGTCATTGGCAGCAGCTCGGCTCGATCCATTTGCAGTTGGTTGAAAGCCTTCTTAAATATAATGTTGACCGAGCTGCCTGTATCGATGAAAATGCGATAAATAGTGTTATTTCCTATTACCGCTTTGATGATGAGGGTGTCGTCATGTGGAACCTCGACTCCTTCGAGGTCCCTGGGCCCGAAGCAGATTTCGGGTCCACTCGCCCGTTCTTGACTGCAGGCAACCGCATGGATCTGGAGTTGCCTAACACTCGCCTTCCTTGCTCGGTTGGAGTCCCCTCTGGTCGTCCCGCCAGCTATGATGTTGATTTCGCCCCGGGGAATGTTGCTTCTATTTTCTTCCTCCCGTGCGGACTCCCTGGGCCTCCCTTTAGAACCCCGGGGATTATCTTCGTGCCTCCGCGAATGATGCCGCTCGGGAGTCCTTCTGGGTGTCCGCCGACTGGCTTCATGATGTTGCTGCTGCCGGTGGGGTGATGGTGATCGACGACGGCCACCTCGGGGAGTAGGGGGGGCGATCAGAGGAAGGCTCCGGCAATCCCGGGTGTTATGCGTGTTAGTCCGGTGGAAAGAGCAAAACATGGGGGTCCATTTATTTTTCGCCTTGAGTCGCTCGGCGGCGACCACTTGTATGGCCTGGGATCTTGCATGTTGATGAGGACGAACTGCTTCGGCTCGCGGTCCTCTAGGCGGCTGGTTGCTAGAGGGCGGATTCCGCTCGGCAGTAGTTAGCCGCTCGGTTGGAGCTTCCTTTTTTCTGGCAGCCTGAGCTTCCTTCACATTGATGTACTCATTGGCCCAGTGCAACATATGATCATAGTCTCGGGGGGGCTTTCGATTTAGCGAGCGGAAGAAATCACCATCAATCAGGCCTTGAGTGAATGCATTCATCATAGTTTCTGAGGTGGCCGTTGGAATATCCATGGCCACCTGGTTGAATCGCTGGATGTAATCTCGGAGCGACTCTCTGGACTCTTGTTTGATGGCGAATAGACTGACACTGGTCTTCTGATAGCGCCGACTGCTTGCAAAATGGTAGAGAAAAGCCGTGCGGAACTCATTGAAACTAGTAATTGATCCGACCGGCAGCCTCGAAACCACTGTTGCAACGATCCCGAGAGGGTGGTAAGGAACACCCGGCACTTAACTCCGTTTGTGTATTGATGTAGGGTAGCTGTATTGTCGAACTTACCCAGATGGTCATCCGGGTCAGTGGTTCCGTTGTATTCCCCGATCGCCGGTGGCACATAATGCTTTAGCAGTGGATCCCGCAGGATGGCCTCTGAAAATTGCCGGTTGATCCGCTCGGGGGAGGCATCCGTTCGGGGGGCCTTGCCTTTTCTACAATCTCGCCTGGGTGCCTCGTCGGATGAAGATCCTCGATTAAGGTTTGTGGCTGCGACTTCAGGAGGCGTACGAAATAGGGCCCAATGAAAGGGAACCGTAGCAGGCGGTACCTCCGCTCGGCCGCCTGACGCGGACGTCGCTTGTCGCTCCAGCCGCTCGGCTTGTGCCTTTTGTTTCTGCTGCTCCACGAGTTTAGCTGGTCTTGCCTCAATTAGAGCGTCGAGCTCCTCCTGGGAGAGCATTACGGTGTGCGGTCGTCCAACTTCGTCCATCTCTTCCGATCGGATGCAGGTGCGTTCCCACAGACGGCGCCGATTTGATCCTGTCCGAGCGCTCAATCAATGGACGCTGGGCACGTGGCGCTCTCCGCTGGCTCTGGCTGATGACGTGGATCTCCGACGAACCTGCAAAGAAGACGAGCCGGGAGGGGGTTCCCGGCGACGGCCCTCCGACGCTTAAGTAAGGCAAGGGGAAAAGCGATGAAGTGGCTCCAAAGATGCAAGCTCGCGTACCTCCGTCGACGTCTTAGGGCTCTTATATAGAGCTGTGGGGAGCTTGGTGCACACACATCGAGGCGCACATGTGTCCTGCACCATACCTCAGTATGGACTTACTAGAGGAGCATGTCTGATACCATACTGCTACAGTCCAAGCACCTCTCTGACGGGACAGCAGAACCTTCCATCGTACGATTCTGCGTAAGGCCTGGTCGTTGAACATGTCTATTGTCAGAAGATGATGCTCTACAATGCCCCCTTGCCTTTATCCCTTTTTTCCCAGAGCCGAGTATCTAGGCGACCGGGTGGTTGTATCAGTCCGACCGGGAAGATTCCCGGTCGTGTGCTCGGCTGAGACTGGTCCTTTACAACATTGCTGCCTTACGCTTCGGCCGAGCGGGCTACCCGCTCGTCCAGGCGCCCCTGTTCACCATGAGCGTCGGAAACCCGACTCCCCGTCGGGCTATCTTTGATTCCGCTCGGACCCGATCGGCAGGTCGACCCACCGGGACACTCCGATCGGCCGGTCGATGTTGGGTTTTTCGGTCCGCGAAAACCGCATTTTCGCGTCGCCGAAACCCCGAATCACCCTAGCCATTGGATCTTGTGCGAAGAAAACTTTCCGAATACACGAGTACGAGTTTTAAACTATGATCTACAGTAGATCTACAAGGGAAAACATTTTACCTTCGAAGCGTGCCCTCGCAAATCCCGCTCGTCCAACGGTACGCCGGATCTCGAAGTTGTCAACGTAGACAACTCTCTAGTGATATCCACACGAACAAGGTGTGTTCTCTAACACACATGGATGGAGAAGAGAGCACTCAAGTGTGCTAGCACTTTCTAGGGCTCTCGGGTAGGATTTAAAAAGGGGAGAAAGGAGAGGAAGAAAAGGGATCTCACATAATCCACTAGGTACCCTCCTTTGTGACCTTCACTTCACCCTTTTCATGGAACACAACTCACACACCTTCTCACTTGCTTGAAACCCACGACCAAGAGAAGAGAAGGAGCAAGAAGAGAGCTTAGGAGGAGGAAGATCACTTGAATGAGAGTTACACTTGCAAAATGAAACTCTTTTCATCTAATTAAGTGGTTTGTAACCTCCATGGGATACCAAGAGTCACAACTCTTGGTAACTCCCATGAGGTGGCACTTCACTTAAGTAACCATGATGATGTGGAGCATCATCATTGGTCCACTTAATGCCAACTCACCAATGAGGTGGCATAAAGTCAAGTCAAACTTGACTCTTCATCTTCCTCTCAAGTCAAGTCAAACTTGACTTAATCTCTCTCATGGTTAATCTAATCCAACCATTTAATTCAAGCCAATTTAATATATTGAATCTAATTCATTTAATTAAATTGATTCAATGAGTCATAATCTAAATTAGACTCATTGAACACATGAATCAACTTGAGTCCAACTCAATTAGCCCAATTAGGATTACTCTTAATCCAATTTGATTCATCAAATTAATCTAATCCTCTTGGTTCATCATATGAACCTAATCTCCATCCACTTGTTCTTTGTGTGTGACCCAATAGGTTCTTATAACATTTGAAATGCCCCTAAACTCATTTAGAAACATAAGTAATGAGCGGTATCTAGCAATACATCATTACTACCCAAGTTACAAGAATGTTGAGATCCAACATCACCTTGTGACTACTAATTGTGACTCCTCACAATATATGACAAGTGTCCTTCTATCCTAGACATCTAGATTGATCAATGTGAGGCATAGACCGTGTCATCCTCTAATCAATCTAAATCTTGAACTCCAAGTAGACTCACTCAATCAAATGAGCTCAATATCTCATATTGACTCATTTGGGCATGGCAATGCACTTCGTGGTCTCACTCTATCAAGAATACCGATGTCTCTCCCGTCATATAGGAGGGATAGATCCCATCTACATCACTCACATCCCTCCACATAATTTGTTACATACCCAGTAATCGCCTTTATAGTCCACCCAGTTACGGGTGACGTTTGACGAAACCAAAGTACATAACTCCTTATGTAGGGAACCATGGTGACTTCAGGTCTAAGGACTAGTAGTCATACTAATAGCCACATGAGAAAGTATATGACACTCATATAACGATCCATGATACTTTCTCATGGCGGGTCATTCAGTATACATTCTCCAATGCATACCCATGTGTCAACTTGATATCTCTATATCCATGACTTGTGAGATCAAGTCATCGAGTTGACCTACATGCTAGTCTTATTGCATTAACATTGTCCCTGAATGTTAATACTCGACTAGGAATGATTAAGAGTAGTGTTCCCTATATCATCTCACTATCGGTTCAACTAACCGATTGATATAGGTGAGAACCTTCTACTCAAGGACGTTATTATACTCAGTTTATTTGGCACCAATACAAGTAAGTATAATAACCAAAAACCAAATGCCTTTATTTATATAGAATATGATACAACAAGTCCAAAATACAATCATCAAATGATTGGCTCTAGGGCTCTAGCTAACAGTCGACCCACCGGGACACTCTGATCGGCTGGGTCTCATGCTGCCCCCTTTTGGCCTTTGACCTCCACGTGGCATTGACTCTCCTCTAGAGGGGGTCCCCCGACCTTATTGTCGGATCATCGCCCTTGAGTAGAGCGTTCTTACCTATATCAATCGGTTAGTTGAAACGATAGTGAGATGATATAGGGAACACTACTCTTAATCATTCCTAGTCGAGTATTAATATTTAGGGACAATGTTAATGCGATGAGACTAGCATGTAGATCAACTCGATGACTTGATCTCACAAGTCATGGATATAGAGATATCAAGTTGACACATGGGTATACATTGGAGAATGTATACTGAATGACACGCAATGAGAAAGTATCATGGATCGTTATATGAGTGTCATATACTTTCTCATGTGGCTATTAGTATGACTACAAGTCCTTGGACCTGAAGTCACCATGGATCCCTACATAATGAGTTACGGACTTTGGCTTCGTCAAACGTCATCCGTAACTGGGTGTACTATAAATGCGATTACTGGGTATGTAACGAATTATGCAGAGGGATGTGAGTGATGTAGATAGGATCTATCCCTCCTATATGACGGGAGCGACATCAATATTCTTGATAGAGTGAGACCACGAAGTGCATGGTCATGTCCAAATGATTCAATATGAGATATTGAGTTCATTTGATTGAGTGAGTCTACTTGGAGTTCAAGATTTAGATTGATTAGAGGATGACACGGTCTATGCATCACATTGATCAATCTAGATGTCTAGGATAGAAGGACACTTGTCATATATTGTGAGGAGTCACAATTAGTAGTCACAAGGTGATGTTGGATCTCAACATTCTTATAACTTGGGTAGTAATGATGTGTTGCTTGATACCGTTCATTACTTATGCTTCTAAATGGGTTTAGGAGCATTGAGAATGTTATAATAACCTATAGGGTCACACACAAAGGACAATTAGATGGAGATTAGGTTCATATGATGAACCAAGAGGATTATATTCATGTGATGAATCAAATTAGATTAAGAGTAATCCAAGTTAGGCTAATTGAGTTGAACTCAAGTTGATTCATGTGTTCAATGAGTCTAATTTAGATTATGACTCATTGAATCAATTTAATTAAATGAATTAGATTCATTATATTAAGTTGGTTTGAATCAAATGGTTAGATTAGATCAACCATGAGAGAGATTTGGTCAAGTTTGACTTGTTTTGAGAAGGAAGATGAAAGGTCAAGTTTGACTTGACCATTTGCCACCTCATTTGTGAGTTGGCAATAGGAGGACTAATGATGATGTGCCACATCATCAATGCAAGCACATGTGTGTAGCACATCATGGAGGTTACAAACCCCTTTCCATTTAATGTGGCCGGCCACATTAATTGTAAGGGAGTTACAATTGTGGTCGGCCACTCAAAATGAATTAGAATGAATTTTTCATTCAAGGGCATTCATTCTATCTTCTTCCTCCTTGAGCTCTTTCTTCTCTCCCTCTCATCCTACCTTGGCCGAACCCTACTAAGGTGCTAGCACACTTTAGTTTGGTTTTCTCCCTCTTTTGTTCGTGTGGATACAGGTAGAGGATTGTCTACTTTGACAATCTTGAGATCCGACACCTTGGACGAGCGGGATTCGCGAAGGGCGAGCATCAAGGGTAAAAACTCTTAACCATCTAGAACTCTAATGTAAATCTAGAGTTAGTAAACTCGTACTCGAAGGTTTTTCAAAATTTTATTCTTCGCATGGATCCGGTGACGGGCGTTTCGGGGTTTCCGCGACGCGAAAAAGCAGTTTTTGCGGCCCGAAAAGTCCGACAACCTGAGGGTTTTGTAGATCCACAACATACTGGCAGAGAATGCAAGCTGCATAGGTCCATTTATGGACTAAAGCAAGCTTCTCGGAGCTGGAATCTTCGATTCGATGATGCAATCAAACAGTTTGGTTTCATCAAGAATGAAGATGAACCTTGTGTCTATAAGAAGGTTGTTGGGAGCACAGTTGTCTTCCTTATATTGTAGGTGGATGTCATACTACTCATTGGGAAAGACATCCCTTTGCTGCAGTGTATCAAAACTTGGCTAGGGACTTGTTTCTCAATGAAGGACTTAGGTGAAGCATCCCACATTCTAGGCATATAGATCTATAGAGATAGATCTAAGGGATTGCTTGGCCTAAGTCAGAGTACATACATTGACAAGGTATTACTTCGGTTTGCCATGCAGAACTCCAAGAAGGGATTTCTGCCGATGTCACATGGTGTGAGTCTTTCGAAGACTCAAGGTCCCTCTTCTAGAGAGGAGAGAGACCGCATGGATCAGATCCCTTATGCTTCAGCCATAGGTTCTATCATGTACACCATGCTATGTACTTATCCTGATGTCTCGTATGCTTTGAGCATGATAAGCAGATACCAGTCAGATCCAAGTGAAAGTCACTGGATAGTGATCAAAAATATTCTTAAGTACTTAAGAAGGACTAAAGAATATTCCTTGATATATGGAGGCGATGATGAGCTAATTGTAAAGGGTTACAGTGATGCCAGCTTCCAAACTAACCAAGAAGATTATCAATCGCAATCAGAGTTCGTGTTTTGCATAAATGGTTGTGCTGTGAGCTGGAAGAGTTTGAAGCAGGACATAGTTGCTGATTCTACAACAGAAGCTGAGTATATTGCTGCATCAGAAGCAGCAAAGGAGGCAGTTTGGATCCGCAAGTTCATCACTGAACTTGGGGTGGTTCCTTGTATCGCTGACCCTATTGAGCTCTATTGTGACAACAATGGAGCTATAGCAAAGGCTAAGGAACCTCGCTCACACCAGCGGACCAAACACATACTATGGCGCTTCCATCTCATTCGAAAGATTATCGATAGAGGAGATGTGAAGATTTGCAGAGTACCCACAGAGGCTTACATCGCAGATCCCTTGACCAAGGCTTTGGTACAGAGAAGGCATGATGGTCACACTAGGTCATTAGGCCTTAGAGCCTACACTGATTGGCACTAGTGCTAGTGGAAGATTGTTAGTTAGAGCCCTAGAGCTAATCATTTGATGATTGTTGTATGGACTCATTGTTTCATATTTCTTATGTATATAAAGGCATTTGTTTATGGTTATTATACTTACTTGTATTGGTGCCAAATAACTAAGTATAATAGCATCTTTGAGTAGAAGGTTCTTACCTATATCAATCGATTGGTTGAATCGACAGTGAGATGATATAAGGAACACTACTCTTAATCATCCTAGTCAAGTATTAACATTCAGGGACAATGTTAATGTGATGAGACTAGCATGTAGGTCAACTTGATGACTTGATCTCACAAGTCATGGATATAGAGATATCAAGTTGACACATGGGTATGCATTGGAGAATGTATACTGAATGACCCACCATGAGAAAGTATCATGGATCGTTATATGAGTGTCATATACTTTCTCATGTGGCTATTAGTATGACTATTATTCCTTGGACCTGAAGTCACCATGGTTCCCTACATAATGAGTTACATACTTTGGCTTCGTCAAATGTCACCCGTAACTGGATGGAATATAAAGGCGATTACTGGATATGTAACAAATTATGCGGAGGGATGTGAGTGATGTAAATGGGATATATCCCTCCTATATGACGGGAGTGACATCATTATTCTTGATAGAGTGAGACCACTAAGTGCATGGTCATACCCAAATAAGTCAATATGAGATGTTGAGCTCATTTGATTGAGTGAGTCTACTTGGAGTTCGAGATTTAGATTGATTAGAGGATGACACGGTCTATGCCTCACATTGATCAATCTAGATATCTAGGATAGAAGGACATTGTCACATATTGTGAAGAGTCACAATTAGTAGTCACAAGGTGATGTTGGATCTCAACATTCTTGTAACTTGGGTAGTAATGATGTGTTGCTAGATACCGCTCATTACTTATGCTTCTAAATGGGTTTAGGAGCATTGCCAACGTTGCAAGAACCTATAGGGTCACACACAAAAGGAAATTAGATGGAGATTAGGTTCATATGATGAACCAAGAGGATTAGGTTCATGTGATGAACCAAATTAGATTAAGATTAATCCAAAGTAAACTAATTGAGTTGGACTCAATTTGGTTCATGTGTTAAATCAGTCTAATTTGGACTTAGACTCATTGAGCCAATTTAATTCAATGAATAGAGATTCATTAAATTAAAATTGACTTTAACCAATGGTTAGATTTGATCAACCATGGGAGAGAAGTGGTCAAGTTTGACTTGACTTGAGAGGAAGATGAAAGGTCAAGTTTGACTTGACCATTGCCACCTCATTTGTGAGTTGGCATTAAGTGGACTAATGATGATGTGCCACATCATCAAGGCTAGCACATGTGTGTGCCACCTCATGAGGGAGATCAAGAGTTGTGAATCTTAATATCCCATGGAGGTTTAAAAGCCTTCTTGAAGTGGCCGCCCGCTTAACTCAAGGGTGAGTTTCATTTTGGTTTTGTAACCTCCTTCTTCTTCCTCCTCTCATCTTCATCTCCCTCTCCTCCACCTTGGGCGAACCTTCAAAGGTGCTAGCACACCTTTTGTTTGGTTTTCTCCACCAAATCGTTCGTGTGGATACGTATAGAGGAGTGCCCACTTGAACACTCTCGAGATCCGGCAAACTTGGACAAGCGGGATAAGCGGCTTCGCATCAAGGGTAATCTTGTTGGATCGAGACGCGCTAGAGGGGGGGGTGAATAGCGATCGTGGCTATTTCGTTTTTCGAGTTCGTAAATCGTACGAGAAACTATCAGAGTAATAAGCAGCGGAATAAAACAATCAACCACAGAGACCCAGGGAATTATTTCGTTCGGAGCCTAAGGCGACTCCTACTCGAAGGCCCGCGATCCTTGATCGCTTCCGATGGGAAACAACTACAATCTCAATAAGAATTACAAGCTTCTTACAAAGAAAGTATTATAATAAAGTTATACCAACAACTTAAAGAAGAAGAAAGCGGAGCTCCGGGTTGTCGGAATGTTGAAGCAGCACTTCGGAATGATTTTGTTAGCAGCACGTTGAAGAAGAAAAGCCTCAAACTTGATTGATTGAAGTGCTGGTGGAAACCCCCTTATAAAGGGTGTTCAAGGCGCCTTGAAGGCTGTTCAAGGCGCCCATCCTGTCTTCCGTGGATCAAAAGCGACCGTAGAATTTCATCCATTCAAGGCCTTATAGCCCTCTCCAAGGCGCCTTCGCATATACACCTTGGCGCCCGGGCTTGAGCGGTCCATCCTCCGGATCGATGGACTTTGCTCGACACTCGATGCTTCGACTTCTGCTGGACATCCGCTTCGGCTAGTCCAGGTCTTTCACCTGGTTCGCGACACGGGACTTTCCACCTAGGGTTACCACCCCTAGGACTTTTTGAAGCCATCGACCTGCCAAGACTTTCCGCATAGGGTTACCACCCCCTATGACCTAGGGTTACCGCCCCCTAGGGTTTTCCCTTTGCCTAACCGCAGCTAGGACTTTCCTGAAATCCTCAAGTAGACTTGTTAGACTACAAAACATCTTAACTTTGAATTCTTTATCGTTATCAAAACACGAGTTCGATCGTCGGATGCTTCCCGCACCAACAATCTCCCCCTTTTTGATTATGGCAACTCAAATTCAAAGTTAAGTAAACAACCGAAAAGATAGACATTTTTAACACAGGCAAATCTGCTAAGTATAGATGAACAAGGTAACTAAAGCAAATTTGCCCTATATGCTCCCCCTTAACGTTGGCTCCCCCTTAACTTTTGCTCCCCCTTAATTTTTAACTTGAATTTTATGTTTATGTTTACATTTTTGCTACTCTCCCCCTTTGCCATAACTCAAAAATGAACAATAATAGGTATTTGATTGAGTTGTACATGATTTTATTAAGGTCAACAGGTTAGCAATGTTCAATAGGGTTTTAAGGTCAATTGGAATAATATTTTAAGTTTTAGGAGAAGGTTATTCATTTAAGTTCAGTTGGTCCTTAAGTCCAAGCACAAGTCATGTTCACTAGATTGATATATTAGGTATCTGAGCCATAAAGAACAAAACATTCTTAACTAAAAAATTGAGTATCCTTTACCAACTGTCTAACCTTTAGTTACTTGCTGATTGTCTACAGGACAATAGCTTTCACTAGGTTAGTTAAGTTAAGTTATTTTGGTCCAGATAGTCTTGACTAGAGCTGGAGAACTTAACTCGATTAATGTTTATTGCATATTTAACGCCCAGACTCATATTGATGCACAGATATAAGCATTCTTGAGTCTAGGCTATACCCTATGCATCTCACGTCGTTCTATGTTTTTCAAACACAATCAAGGTAAACCTAGGTGTTTGTGAGATGCTCTGGCTTAATTCTAGGGGAACATGATTTCTAGGGGAAAAGCTTAGGCTAATTCTAAAATTTAGAAAAATCTAACAAAAATTGGAGTTTTGAAAACTGTTTTTCCTAGAATTTGAAAAACAATAATAGAAATAATGGTAAGATATCTACTCTACCCAACACATTCCTATTTGCCTTCTCAGTCCTCTGAACTCAAGTTCAGGTAAGGGTTTTGTAAAGATGTCAGCTAGGTTTGATTTGGACTCAACATGGTTGAGTGCAATTTCACCTTTAGCTACATGATCCCTTACAAAGTGGTGTTTTACCTCTATGTGTTTGGTCCTAGAATGGTGAATAGGGTTTTTGGTCAGATTAATCGAGCTGATATTATCAATAAAGATTTTTGTATTTTTATAGTCTAGTTGATAGTCTTTTTGTGTATGCATCATTCATAACAATTGAGATGCACATTCTCCTAGAGCTATGTATTCAGCTTCTGTAGTGGATAAAGCAACACAATGTTGCTTTCTGCTTGACCAACTCACTAGGGACTGACCTAGAATTTGGCAGCTACCACTTGTACTTTTCCTATCTAACTTGCACCCAGCATAGTCTGAATCAGAATAGCCTTAAAGATCAAAGGTGCAAGTTCTTGGATACCAAAGTCCTACATTTAGAGTTTCTTTAATATACCTAAGTATTCTTTTAACATATGTTAGGTGTGACTCTTTTGCACAGGATTGGTATCTTGCACACATACCTACTGCAAACAGTATGTCAGGTCGACTTGCAGTTAGATAAAGTAAACTACCTATGACACTCCTAGAGGGGAGTGAATAGCGCTCTTGGCTATTTCCATTTTCGAGTTCGTAAATCGTACGAGAAACTATCAGAGTAATAAGCAGCGGAATAAAACAATCAACCACAGAGACACAAGGAATTACTTCGTTCAGAGCCTAAGGCGACTCCTACTCGAAGGCCCGCGATCCTTGATCGCTTCCGGTGGGCAACAACTATAATCTCGATAAGAATTACAAACTTCTTACAAAGAAAGTATTATAATAAAGTTATACCGACAACTTAAAGAAGAAGAAAGCGGAGCTCCGGGTTGTCGGAATGTTGTAGCAGCACTTCGGAATGATTTTGTTAGCAGCACGTTGAAGAAGGAAAGCCTCAAACTTGATTAATTGAAGTGCTGGTCGAAACCCCCTTATAAAGGGTGTTCAAGGCGCCTTGAAGGCTGTTCACGGCGCCTCCATGCTGCCTGGTCTTTCGCGTGGATCAAAATTGACCCTGGTCGAATTTCATCCATTCAAGGCGCCTTATAGCCCTCTCAAGGCGCCTTCCAAGGCGCCTTCTGCCTGCTTCAAGGCGCCTCCAGTGGTGCTTCGAAGCCAGCTCAGCTTTTGCACCCGAGGCACCTCCAAGCTCCATGGAGGCGCCTCAGACACTGTTCATCCGAGGCTTTAGGTTGCTCCTTTGCACCTGCAAGATACGTTAGTCCCAAACACTATCCTGCAGCACAAAGTTAGCACAATAAACATGATAAATGAAGTATAGACAGTCTCCGGACTGTCCGAGTCTGACTTCGGATTTCCAACCGGAAACCCTAGGTCGACCCGATGCCTACTGTTCCCTCTACGGGGAACGCATCCTCACCTACTCCACTCAGGAGATTTACCTGTTGCCAGTCCATCCTCCATATCAACTGGACTTTTGCTCAGCACTCGATGCTTCCGGACTTTCTGCTGGACATCTGCTTCCCCGGCTAGTCCAGTCATTCACCTGGTTCGCGACACCAGGACTTTCCACCTAGGGTTACCACCCCCTAGGACTTTTGCCTGAAGCCATCGACCTGCCAAGACTTTCCGTATAGGGTTACCACCCCCTATGACCTAGGGTTACCGCCCCCTAGGGTTTTCCCTTTGCCTAACCGCAGCTAGGACTTTCCTGAAATCCTCAAGTAGACTTGTTAGACTACAAAACATCTTAAATTTGAATTCTTTGCCGTTATCAAAACACGAGTTCGATCGTCGGATGCTTCCCGCACCAACAATCTCCCCCTTTTTGATTATGGCAACTCAAATTCAAAGTTAAGTAAACAACCGAATAGATAGACATTTTTAACACAAGCAAATCTACAAAGTATAGATGAACAAGGTAACTAAAGCAAATTTGCCCTATATGCTCCCCCTTAACTTTGGCTCCCCCTTAACTTTTGCTCCCCCTTAATTTTTAACTTGAATTTTATGTTTATGTTTACATTTTTGCTACTCTCCCCCTTTGCCATAACTCAAAAATGGGCAATAATATGTATTTGATTGAGTTGTACATGATTTTATTAAGGTCAAAAGGTTAGCAATGTTCAACAGGGTTTTAAGGTCAATTAGAATAATATTTTAAGTTTTAGGACAAGGTTATTCATTTAAGTTCAGTTGGTCCTTAAGTCCAAGCACAAGTCATGTTCACTAGATTGATATATTAGGTATCAGAGCCATAAAGAACAAAACATTCTTAACTAAAAAATTGAGTATCCTTTACCAACTGTCTAACCTTTAGTTACTTGCTGATTGTCTACAGGACAATAGCTTTCACTAGGTTAGTCAAGTTAAGTTATTTTGGTCTAGATAGTCTTGACTAGGGCTGGAGAACTTAACTCGATTAATGTTAATTGCATATTTAATGCCCAGACTCATATTGATGCACAGATATAAGCATTCTTGAGTCCAGGCTATACCCTATGCATCTCACGCCGTTCTATGTTTTTTCAAACACAAGCAAGGTAAACCTAGGTGTTTGTGAGATGCTCTGGCTTAATTCAAGGGGAACATGATTTCTAGGGGAAAAGCTTAGGCTAATTCCAAAATTTTGAACAATCTAACAAAAATTGGAGTTTTGAAAACTGTTTTTCCTAGAATTTGAAAAACAATAATAGAAATAATGGTAAGATATCTACTCTACCCAATACATTCCTATTTACCTTCTAAGTCCACTGAACTCAAGTTCAGGTAAGGGTTTTTTAAAGATGTCATCTAGGTTTGATTTGGACTCAACATGGTTGAGTGCAATTTCACCTTTAGCTACATGATCCCTTACAAAGTGGTGTTTTACCTCTATGTGTTTGGTCCTAGAATGGTGAATAGGGGTTTTGATCAGATTAATCGAGCTGATATTATCAATAAAGATTTTTGTATTTTTTTAGTCTAGTTGATTGACTTTTAGTGTATGCATCATCCATAACAATTGAGATGCACATTCTCCTAGAGCTATGTATTCAGCTTCTGTAGTGGATAAAGCAACACAATGTTGCTTTCTGCTTGACCAACTCACTAGGGACTGACCTAGAATTTGGCAGCTACCACTTGTACTTTTCCTATCTAACTTGCACCCTGCATAGTCTGAATCAGAATAGCCATGAAGATCAAAGGTGCAAGTTCTTGGATACCAAAGTCCTACATTTAGAGTTCCTTTAATATACCTAAGTATTCTTTTAACATATGTTAGGTGTGACTCTTTTGCACAGGATTGGTATCTTGCACACATACCTACTGCAAACAGTATGTCAGGTCGACTTGCAGTTAGATAAAGTAAACTACCTATGGCACTCCTATAGTATTTTGGGTTTACAAGTTTTCCTTCAGGGTCAGAGTCAATGTTTATGTTGGTTGCTATTGGAGTATTTATAATTTTTGAATTTTCCATGCTGAATTTTTTGATTAACTCCTTAGCATATTTAGTTTGATAAATGTAGATTCCATCTTTGGTTTGTTTTATTTGTAAGCCTAAGAAAAAGTTGAGTTCCCCAACCATGCTCATTTCAAATTCACTTTCCATTAATTTAACAAATTCTTTCAAAAATTTTGAATTAGTTGAACCAAAGATTATGTCGTTAACATAGATTTGGGCTATAAAGATGTCTTTTTCTATAGTTTTTACGAACAAGGTTGGATCGATTTGTCCTTGATTAAAGTCTTTTGATATTATTTTGATCAGGATAAGGTTTTTAAAATAATTTTGAAATTTAAGTTTTAAAAATAATTTTGAAATTTAAGGTTTTTTTTTTAAATAATTTTGAAATTTAAGTTTTTAAAATAATTTTGAAATTTAAGTTTTTTTAAAATAATTTTGAAATTTAAGTTTTTAAAATAATTTTGAAATTTAAGTTTTTAAAATAATTTTGAGATTTAAGTGTTTAAAATAATTTTGAAATTTAAGTTTTTAAAATAATTTTGAAATTTAAGTTTTTAAAATAATTTTGAAATTTAAGTTTTTAAAATAATTTTGAAATTTAAGTTTTTAAAATAATTTTGAAATTTAAATTTTTTTAAAATAATTTTGAAATTTAAGTTTTTAAAATAATTTTGAAATTTAAGTTTTTAAAATAATTTTGAAATTTAAGTTTTTAAAATAATTTTGAAATTTAAGTTTTTAAAATAATTTTGAAAATTTTAATTTCTTAGTCATCTCACCCGATCTAAATTTTCAATCAGGGAATCCTGTAATTTTTGTGAGATGAATTATGGTTGATTTTTAGGGTAAGATTTAACTTTGTGTTAGATTCAGGTTTAGCTTTGGGTTCAACAAGTATACATTCTTTGGATAAACTTCTGGGCTATGGTGAGTCACAAGAAACTCATTAAAGTAACCATGCCTTCGAGGTTTTCCAAATAGTCCAACCCATTGAACTTAATACTAATCCTTGGTCTAACTAGTTAGGATTCATTTAAGGGTAGCTTCGGTCAGTTACACTTGGCCAAATGCACCAAGTCGAAGCCATATCTTCCTAGACATGCGATGCCCAAGCTTCCCTAACGTACTATCATCCAAAAACTTCACCAGTACTGTGGTTCAAGTTAAACTTATCCCGTTTTAATCTAGCCTTAATTACTCTATCGAGTAATCTACTCTTATTTTACCCATTTCGGGTAGATTAGGTTCAGTTACCCTGTCGGGTAGTTTAGTTGGAGGTGCCAACTAGTATGGATCCTCCATCTATTTTTCAATTTTGAATTTATAATTTAATTTTGAGTTTTCAATTTAATTTCAAATTTTGAATTTAGAATTTATAATTTAATTTTCAATTTTCAATTTAATTTCGAATTTTGAATTTATAATTTATAATTTAATTTTTAATTTTTAATTTAATTTCGAATTTTGAATTTTGAATTTATAATTTAATTTTGAATTTTTAATTTAATTTCGAATTTTGAATTTAGATTTTTAAGATCATTTTCATTTTAGCTTTCCCTGGATCACGGCCTCGATATGGTCTGTTGAGGTAGTATATTTGATCCTTCGGAACCCAGTATTGGCCAAGTCCAACTTGATTGATCAATTTAGACTTGGGGACCCATGCTTGGACTGATTTACTACTTTGTTTGTTTATTAGGGATAAATAAGATTTATATTTCTTTTTACTTTTATATCCTAGCCTAGTTCTATTGTAGACGGTTCTTTGTGTCCCAAGAATTAGGTCCAGATTCTTGGAGCCCAAAGAAAACCGTTCTAAGGTATTTTTTTAAGTCCTTTACCTGATTTTTTAAACTTGAATTTTCTTCCTCAAGTTGTTGAACTTGAGTTGAATCTTCAGTTTGAACTTGATCAGGTAAGTATTTAGTTACTCCTTTAAGAATGATTACTTCCCTTAGAAGTGACTTTATTTTCAGATTTGATTTGGCTAATTTGCGAAGTAAATAATTGACTAAATTATTAAGCCTAGGAATACTTACAGCGGAGTCTGGCCCTTCGGAAACAGATGCGGATCCGTGGCTTAGCTCGGAGTCGGCTTCTAATTCGCTCTCGGATTCGATGATCTGGTCCCGGGCCATCAATGCGAGTAAACTCGTTTGGTCGAGTTCGTCGTCTTCGTCCTCCGAGGAAGATTCATCCCAGGTTGCCTTTAGGGCCTTCTTTCTTCTTTGCTTCTTGGCTTCCTTTTGGTTGGGGCAGTTGGCTTTTATATGCCCCTTCTTGTTGCACCCGTAGCAAGTGACTTCGAACTTTACCTTTGAGTTCTGTTGAGCCTCCTTGGATTGAACTGCCTTCTTTAGATCTTTCTTGTTGAAGCCATTTTTCTTTTTGTAGAGCTTCTTCATGAGATTCACTAGTTCGCTGGTCAGTTCATCTTCTGAATCTTCTGAGTCGGGTTCTGATTCTGATTCTGATTCAATTTTTCGCCGTACTCTCGATTCCCATATTCGACTCGTACCTGCAACTAAAGCAATACCCTTCTCGGATGGCTGTGCATTAGTTTGTTCATGGAGTTCAAATTCACTAAATAGTTCATCTAATTTTAAGGAAGATAAATCCTTAGAGACTTTGTAGGCATCTACCATTGATGCCCACAATGTACTCTTAGGAAATGAATTAAGAGCATACCTTATTATATCTCTATTTTCTATCTTCTGCCCGATTCCATGAAGGGAATTCAGGATATCTTGAATTCGAGCATGTAAAGAGCTTGCCGTCTCGCCTTCCTGCATTTTCAAATTGTATAGTTTATTAAGTAACAAATCACTCTTACTTACCTTGGTTTCCGAGGTGCCCTCGTGAAGTTCGATCAGTTTCTCCCATAGTTCCTTTGCGGAGGAGAATGGACCGACTCTATTGAGCTCTTCTTTGGTAAGACCGCACTGGATGGTGTAGGTGGCTTTGGCGTCGGCTTCCACCTTTTTGATAAATGCTGGCTCCCAGTTTTCACAGGATGTAGGCTTACCGTCTATACCAGTTGGTAGTTGCAGTCCTGTTTTGACGATCATCCAGGAGTCAAACTGGATCTTCAGATATATCTCCATTCGCCCCTTCCAATATCCGAAGTCTTCTCCAGAAAATAGTGGGGGACGAACGGTGCTATATCCTTCTTGTTGGGCCATTTAGATCTACAAAAACAGAAACAACAAGATCTATTCCAAGACTAAGTCTTGGATTAGTAGTGCGGGAAGAGAAAGGTAAAAAAAATGAGCCCAAGTGGTATTGACCAACTTTGAGCAACACCGATTTGAAAAGAATTAGAATATAGCTATGAGGCTAAATTCTAATCGACACCGAACAAAACCACGAAAATAAAAAATTGTCTTGAATAGTGGTTGCACTGATTCAAGACGACCCCGCTCTGATACCAATTGTTGGATCGAGACGCGCTAGAGGGGGGGGGGGGGTGAATAGCGCTCGTGACTATTTCATTTTTCGAGTTCGTAAATCGTACGAGAAACTATCAGAGTAATAAGCAGCGAAATAAAACAATCAACCACAAAGACACAGGGAATTACTTCGTTTGGAGCCTAAGGCGACTCCTACTCGAAGGCCCGCGATCCTTGATCGCTTCCGGTGGGCAACAACTATAATCTCGATAAGAATTACAAGCTTCTTACAAAGAAAGTATTATAATAAAGTTATACCGACAACTTAAAGAAGAAGAAAGCGGAGCTCCGGGTTGTCGGAATGTTGTAGCAGCACTTCGGAATGATTTTGTTAGCAGCACGTTGAAGAAGGAAAGCCTCAAACTTGATTAATTGAAGTGCTGGTCGAAACCCCCTTATAAAGGGTGTTCAAGGCGCCTTGAAGGCTGTTCAAGGCGCCTCCATGCTGCCTGGTCTTCTGCGTGGATCAAAACTGACTTGGTCGAATTTCATCCATTCAAGGCGCCTTATATCCCTCTCAAGGCTCCTTCCAAGGCGCCTTCTGCCTGCTTCAAGGCGCCTCCAGTGGTGCTTCGAAGCCAGCTCAGCTTTTGCACCCGAGCTGCCTCCAAGCTCCATGGAGGCGCCTCGGACACTATTCATCCGAGGCTTTAGGTTGATCCTTTGCACCTGCAAGATACGTTAGTCCCAAACACTATCCTGCAGCACAAAGTTAGCACAATAAACATGATAAATGAAGTATAGACAGTCTCCGGACTGTCCGAATCTGACTTCGGATTTCCAACCGGAAACCCTAGGTCGACCCGACGCCTACTGTTCCCTCTACGGGGAACGCGTCCTCACCTACTCCACTCAGGAGATTTACCTGTTGCCAGTCGATCCTCCAGATCGACTGGACTTTTGCTCAGCACTCAATGCTTCCGGACTTTCTGCTGGACATCCGCTTCCCCGGCTAGTCCAGTCTTTCACCTGGTTCGCGACACCAGGACTTTCCACCTAGGGTTACCACCCCCTAGGACTTTTGCCTGAAGTCATCGACCTGCTAAGACTTTCCGCATAGGGTTACCACCCCCTATGACCTAGGGTTACCGCCCCCTAGGGTTTTCTCTTTGCCTAACCGCAGCTAAGACTTTCCTGAAATCCTCAAGTAGACATGTTAGACTACAAAACTTCTTAACTTTGAATTCTTTGCCGTTATCAAAACACGAGTTCGATCGTCGGATGCTTCCCGCACCAACAGTCTTGTGTATACAAGAATAGTGATGAAAACGTGGTGGTATTTCTTGTACTATACGTAGATGACATTTTTGATAGTTGGCAACAATGTCAAAGTGCTATCAGAAGTAAGGGTATGGTCATCCAACCAATTCGATATGAAGCACTTGGGAGAATGCGGACATATTCTTGGATCAAAGTAATAATGGATCGTAAGAAAAGAATGTTGTGCTTATCTCAAGCTTCATATATCGATACTATCCTAGCTCATTTTAGCATGCAAGACTCCAAGAAAGGTTTTCTACCTTTTGGGCATGGAGTATCGTTATTTAAAGAGATGTCTTCGAAGACATCAAAAGAGATATGAAGGTAGTTCATTATGCTTCAGCTGTAGGAAGCCTAATGTATGCTATGCACGAGACCGGATATCTGTTTTGCCGTGGGCATGGTTAGCAGATATCAAAGTAATCTAGGACCGGGACACTAGACTGTCACAAAGCATATATTAAAAGACCTGAGAGGGACTAGAGACTATATGCTAGCTTACAAGGAAGATGATTTTCTCCCTGTGGATCACACAAATTAGGATTTCCAGTTAGATAAGGACAATAGTAAGTAAACCTCGAGGTTTTTGTATTTACTTTAGGAGGTGAAGCCATAACTATGGAGGAGTGTTAAGCATAGGTGATTTTTCGAACTCCACTATGTAAGCTGAGTATATGACAACCTCTGAGGCAGCCATAGAAGCTATATGGCTCAGAAACTTCATGATGGACTTAGATATGATTCCTGGTTTACCCAAAAAAGTATTACAATTTATTGTGATAATAGTGGTGTAGTAGCAAATTTGAAGAAACCATGAGTCCATATGGCAAGTAAACACATTGAGTGCAAGTACCACCTAATACGAGACATCATATAAATGAGGAGAAGTTGTTGTCACCTAGATTGCATCAGATGATAACCTGGAAGATCCTTTCACTAAGGCCCTTAAGACAAGAGCTTTTGATGGGCATGTTGAGAGGTTAGGAATCAGATGTATGGCAGGGTATATGACAGCATTGTCTTTTAGTATAAGTGGGAGATTGTTGGAATGTATACTAAAATCCTAGCTTTTTCTAAACATTTATTTAGAAATAAGAATCACATTGGTCAAATGTCTACATTTATGCTAAGTGTAGTTGTCCATTTAATTTATATTGTAGATAACATGGTGTGAGGAGACACAGAAGATCATGTTATCAGATCCTTATAAATTATAAATAGTAGCTCACAACCAAGATGCCATGGATAAACCATTATAGTGGTTGCAGTGTAATTTGGTATTACTTTATCTAGACTATAAAATTACACTAGTACACTATGAGTGTATTGAGCAGGACCATTTTAGGTAGTTTCTTTTTATACTGACTATATAAGAGAACAAAACCTCTGTTATTATGGAAGTGCATGCTCTTAATCGTGATATAATAACAAACATGTATATTTAATATTTATTTCTTTAATTTATCAAACGGTGTGATTTAGCTCGTTAAATCCATAGGCACGATAAGTTGGGAAATAATATCATTTATATGGTGTGTTGTTGATTATAGAATGAAACTGTGTCCTAATAATCTAGGTTGATGATGTCCCCATGAGGAGCTTATAAGGATTGTCATGTAAACCTTGCAGGTGGACCTAGTCCGACATGACAATGAAATTGAGTGGTACTACTCTTGGAGCTAGATATTAATTAAGTGAGTTGTCAGTAACTCATTTAATTAGTTGACATTCTATATCTTAAACATATGAAGATTAATGCACTCATAATAAGAAAGAGCCCATAATGTAATTTGGGATTGGTCCGGTAGTTCAATAATAACTTTTTAGTGGTATGAGTTATTATTGATGAACTTGAGTTGGGTGTTCAGGGCGAGCACGGGAAGCTAAAGTTCATCGGAAGACCAAAACCAATTTATCTTCTCGGTCCCTGTTGTAGCCTCTATAAAACCTTGTATCCACTAAGTCCACTTCTTATCCAAGTAATGAGTCGGACACAACCTTGCTTGGAGCAAGGGGGCCGACCAAGCATAGGCTTGGAGCCCAAGTAGTGGTCGGCCAAACCATGCTTGGTGTCCAAGCATGGGGTCAGCCACATAAAATTTAAAGGGAGATTTTATTTTTTGTTAAAATCTTTCCTTTTGTAGTCATTCATGAAAGGGATTTAAAAGAGAAATTTTATTTTTAAAATTTCCTTTTATAGACATCCTCATGGTTTTAAAAGAGAGTTTTAAAATTTTAAAATCTTTCCTTTTATAGTGATCTACAAAAGATTAAAGAGAGTTTTTAATTTTGTTAAAATCTTTCTTTATTTGTAGTTATCTCTAATGTTTAAAAGAGAGATTTTAATTTTTGATAAAACTTTCCTTTTTTGTAACCATGATTTAAAAGGTAAAGTTTTAATTAATCTTTCCTTTTTTTGTAGTTGTCTATATGATTTAAAATAGAGAGATAGATTTTATAACTTTCCTTGATTGCCATATACATTAGGAAATTTTAAAAGAGAGATTTTAATTGTTATTAAAATTTCCTCTTTTAAAGGGAGTCCACAAATAAGGAAGTTTTAATTATGTTTAAAAGTTTCCTTTTTGTAAACATCATGGTTTAAAAGGAAGCTTTAATTTTTGTTGTAAATTTTTTTCCTATTTTGAATACCATGATGTGGCCGGCCATAAGAAGATTAAAGGAAGTTTTAATTAAACTTTCCATTTTTACTTTGATCAAGGATTATAAAAGAGAAGGAGAGGGTGCCTTATGAGAATACAACCCTATTCTATTCCTCTCTCTTTTCCTTGGTATGGCTGGCTCCCTCTCTTTTCCTTTCTTGTGGCTGGCCCTCTCATCCCCTCATCCCCTCATCCATCAAGTGTCGGCGGCACAAGCAATGTTCATCTTCATCTAGATTCGATGACATACAAGGGACCTCTCTTCCTCACCTTTGGCTGGAGGCAAATTCATCCTTACTTTTCTAAGGCTGGCGGAATAAAGAGAGGAAGAAAGCTTGTGTTCGATTTCTTGGAGGAGAAGAAGAAGAGAAGGTAATTTCCTATTTTGGCATCCCTTGGTCGCTCGAAAGTCTTGGAGAAGAAGAAGTGGTCCCGGTGGAATTCATCTTGGTAGATCGTCACATACACGACGTCCAAGGGGAGGTGAGGAATACATCAGAAGATCAAGAGTTCTTTAGCTACAAAGAAAAGGTATAACTAGTTGTCTTATTTAGCATCGTACTAGTTTTCTTTGTATGGATTTTGAAATACCAAACACAAGAGGCTAACGGTTTTAGGCAATCTATTTTATGTTTCGATTTATTGTTTATTTTGTTTTTCGATCTAGTGATTCGATTGTTCTTAGTGGTTAAACCTAGGGTTACTATAAGGAGATTAAATATTGAATTTTATTGAAAGACTTTTTCTAGGAAGTGGTTGATGATCCCATACCCAAGAAGGCCTAGCGCCTCACCATGTTTAACCTGTGATGTGCGTAGATTATATACTCTTGTTTAGCATGTTTTGACGCACATTCACATACTTTGCACATGCTTTATCTATGCATTTTCGTACTTCCAGCTTTCCTTTTAGCATATTTACTCTTTTTGTTTGGAGATATGCTTTTGTGCATTTTTTTGTACACAGGAGTCGATTTTTGGACAAGAAATGATGTCCGAGGCAAAAATTGCGAAGGAGGAAGGCACAATCCTTGAGTGCCACACGACCCTGACATGGGGGGTTGCCCAGGCCATGTGGAGAACACCACCCGTGTGGTTGCAGCAGCTAAGGGAGTGGCCATGGTCGTGTGAGATTCACACGGTCGTGCCCAGGTTTGAAGCCAAGAAGAGCCAGGCCGTGTACACCATACGGCCTTGCAAGCACTCTAGAGTTGAAGCAGTACATGGTCGCTTAGATATACACGGCCGTGTGACATTTCCAGAGGCCAAGAACATCCTGGCCGTGTGCACCACACGGCCGTGCAGGGGCTCCAGAGACAAAGGTTGTGCAGGCCGTGTAGATCTACACGGCCGTGCAAGGGGAGTAGTAGAAGGAAAGGCTATGGTCATGTCTCACACACGGCCGTGTGAGACAGGCAGAGAAGAGAGTAGCACAGGCCGTGTGAGCTTCACACGGCCGTGTATCGGGGCCGTGTGACGCCCAAACCCCTCCTCTATATAAAGCCTTCTTCAAGATTTGAAAGGGGATCTTCCCCCTTTTGGGGGAAAACAAGATTTGGGGTGTTCCTCCACCTTCTTAGAGGGATTTTCCGGCGATTCAAGGGCAGTTCTTCAACGTTTCGACTCCGGGAGCAAGGATTGGATCCGAAGACTATTCTTCATCATAGATAAGTTTTCTTTCTCTTATTTCTTGGATTTGGGGATCAAGAATGCTTGTAATATTTCTTTATTCGGATTTACTTCCTCGTTCTATGAATTAGATCTCTTTGTTCTAGGATGGAGGGAGTATTTGTAAGATGACTTGATGTAAAACTCTTGTGGATTTGCCAATTTTCTATTTCTATGATTTTGCCCTGTTTGTATCCATTTGATCTTGTGTGGATTATTGTGTTTGGACCTAATTACCATACTTGATTGAATATTTAAATATCTTGTGGATCTTGTTAAGATTGTTTCTCATTCGATTTTCCGATGGACGTTTGTGACAGGAACAAGCCCGTGTAAGGACGTTTGAGGGGTAATCATGAAGGGAAAATTAAGTTATTCAAGAGAGTAGATAGATCGTATGCATAAATCATTATATCTTAATGGGGTTGAGAAGAGATGAATTCTTATGTTGATTATTCGAGGGGCGCACGTGACAGGCAAGCCCGTGTAAGTACAACATAGGTTTCATTTCTAATTGAGCATATTTAGATATAGATTTCAGTCCTAGGTCGGTTGTCTATTGCAAGATAGAACCGACAACCTTCTTCAAATGATGGATAATTAAGAAATAAGATTTGGTAGATCATTTACATTGAAGACCCTTACAAAGAAACCAAAACTCCTAGAACAACCCTTTTATCAAAGCCCTTATTCTTGTTTGTTATTTGATATGGGTCAAGTTTTATGAACCCCCGATAAAGGAGGGAAAGGGGATAACCATGTAAGGAGGTAGGTCAATATCGGCCGAGATATACCTGTTGGATTTTTCGGACCGTAAAAATCACTTTTTACGTTGCGAAAACCCCGAAAGTCCCATGCCACAGATCCGTGCGAAGATTAAAATTCGTAAACTTCGAGTACGAGTTTATCTAACCTAGATCTACACTAGATCTATAAAGGAGAAGAGTTTACCCTTGATGCGATGCCCTTCGCAATCCCGCTCATCCAAGGTTCGTCGGATCTCGAGAGTATCTGTAATGCCCGCCCTCCCACTGCTTAAGGAGGGACGGGGTTACTTACTTACATACATGCATGCATACATATAAAATCATGGCAGCGGAAATAGTTATTTATTTTTTCTACACTAATCATCATACTGATCATACTGAACTTGTAGGCATACTAGTATTCATGCATACAACTTAATTTATATCAACTACTTGACACATGATTCATGATATCATGAGCATACTAGCATGAAACATGAAGAACATAAGTGCATAACTATCCATACTAGTTAAAGTACTATCAAAGCATAAAGACAACGCATGGTTCATATGCAGACTTAGAACATAAAAGCATAAAGCAGTTTTCTTCCACCGTGCCACTGCCACACACACTCTTGCCCTTCCTGCTGCTCCTCTTAGTTTAGCCATTCCTTTCCTTTTTCTGCAGTACAAGGAACATAAAAACTATAAGCCCATAGGCTTAGTAAGTTCCTTTTCTACTCACAAAAACCATAAATCATGCATGAACATAAAGTGGTAACATGTTCATTTGGTAAATCACAACATAACATGTGAGAGCATAAGCATAAGCATAAATTCATATCATATCATGTGAGAGCATAAACATAAAGTCATATCATATCATGTGAGAGCATAAACATAAAGTCATATCATATCATGTGAGAGCATAACATAAAGTCATATCATATCATGTGAGAGCATAAGATCACATCATAGCATGTGAGAGCATAAACTTAAAGTAGTAACATGATCATATAAGCATCATAGTCATATTTTCAAGAGCATCTTAAGTAAGCATAAAGGAAACCATATAACATGAACTTGTAGATGCAAGATGTTCTTTTGAAAATATGTATCATGAAATGAGTATATGCAAGATGTCCTTTTGAAAACATATATCATATACATATTTAAACATAATCTCAACATGAGGGCCCGACTTGTACCACATACATACATAAATGCGCGCATCCTAAATAGATCCAAGGTAGTAAATCTTGAACCTACTAGGAACTAAGCCCGTTTCATAGACCATCGACCTAGGGGCGCTTAGGAGCCCATCCCTTTTACTAGGCCCGTTTCATAGACCATCGACCTAGGGGCGCTTGTGGAGCCCACCCTTGGTACAAGCCATACAAAGTAAAATACCATATCATATCATGTCATATCATGTTCTTGTCATATCATAACATTTCATGTTCTTGTCATATCATGAAGAGTGCTCTTGATCCCAACTTAAGGGAAGCATCTTTTAGGCTTTTCATCTTACATAAGCCTTGCATAAACATAGCATGATGGCACCAAGTGCACATAACATATAGCATATCATAAAAACATAACATGATGACATGAAGTGCACATTATATTGCATCTCATAAAAACATAACATGATAACATGAAGTGCACATATCAATTAACATGGTGACATATGAATTCATATCATATCATAAGAGCCAACATCATGCATGATTAAGGTTTTGAAACTTCTTACAAGCCCTAAATCATGCTTGGCCGAAACATACAAACATACATCATAGATTTTCAAACAACATGGAGACATGAAATCAACTACCTAAGTCCTCATAATCATTAATCATAACATGTAAGACCTTAGGAACCCTAGGTAGCTTCTTAACCTTATTCTTCTTATCTTGGCCGAAACATGAAGACATGTTTAAATTTTCCTTTAATCAATTTAAAGCATGAAACTTTTGCAACCTACATAGCATAGCAAGGGAGTCCTTTGGTAACCATAAGTGAGGTTCTAACTCCAATTATTCAACCTTGGCCGAAACCTCAAGGTGGTATTTCTAGGTTTTTCATGCAACATAAGCCATGGAAATTTAACCTAACATTGCATAGGAAATCATACATCATGAGGAAGCATAAAACAAGTATAGTTTAGGTCTACAACTTTCTCTAAGCCTCTAATTCAACCTTGGCCGAAACCTAAAGATAAGATTTCTAGGTTTTCATGCAACTTAAGACATGGAAATTCAATCTAACATTGTATAGAAAATCATACATCATGAGGAAGTATAACAAGTATAGTTTTAGGTCTACAACTTTCTCTAAGCCACTAATTAAACCTTGGATGAAACCTAAAGGTAAGGTTTCTAGGTTTTTATGCAACTTAAGACATGGAAATTCAATCTAACATTGTATAGAAAATCATACATCATGAGGAAGCACAAACAAGTATAGTTTTAGGTCTACATCTTTCTCTAAGCCTCTAATTCAACCTTGGCCGAAACCTAAAGGTAAGGCTTCTAGGTTTTCATGCAACTTAAGACATGGAAATTCAATCTAACATTGTATAGAAAATCATACATCATGAGGAAGCATAAACAAATATAGTTTAGGTTTCAAAACCTTGCCCTAGACCTTGTGTTCATCCTTGGCCGAAACCTAAGGTAAGATTCTAGGTTTTGTTTATACAACATATAGCATGAAAACTTAACTAACAACATGTAATAGATCATGTATCATGAAGGAGCATAAACAGGCATGTTTAGATTTCAAAACCTTGCACTAAACCTTATGTTCATCCTTGGCCGAAACCTAAGGTAAGATTCTAGGTTTTGTTTATGCAACATGTAGCATGAAAACTTAACTAACAACATGTAATAGATCATGTATCATGAAGGAGCATAAACAAGCATATTTAGATTTCAAAACCTTGCTCTAAACCTTATGTTCATCCTTGGCCGAAACCTAAGGTAAGATTTCTAGGTTTTGTTTATACAACATGTAGCATGAAAACTTAACTAACAACATGTAATAGATCATGTAACATGAAGGAGCATAAACAAGCATGTTTAGATTTCAAAACCTTGCTCTAAACCTTATGTTCATCCTTGGCCGAAACCTAAGGTAAGATTTCTAGGTTTTGTTTATACAACATGTAGCATGAAAACTTAACTAACAACATGTAATAGATCATGTATCATGAAGGATTATAAACAAGCATGTTTAGATTTCAAAACCTTGCTCTAAACCTTATGTTCATCCTTGGCCAAAACCTAAGGTAAGATTCTAGGTTTTGTTTATACAACATGTAGCATGAAAACTTAACTAACAACATGTAATAGATCATGTATCATGAAGGAGCATAAACAAACATGTTTTCCTTTCAAAAAATTATCATGGCCGAACCCTAAGTCTCTTTTCAAAACATTTTAAGCATAGAAAACGTAGGAGGCTACTTGTACTGCAGGTGAGGGGAAATACTTACATTTCTCACTTAATTCTCTAAGAGAAGTAACCTTGGTTGTGAAGCTTTTCCTAGAGAGAAAACCTTTTTGCTTGGTTTGGCAATGGTGAGGAAGAAGGAGCTTGGTTTCGGTGGAGAGGAGGAGGGAGGAGGAAGAGAAGAAAATGAAATTTTCTCTTTCCTTTTCTCCTTTTATTCCAAATGAAAGGAAGAAGAAAAAATGAATTTTTCCTTCCCTTTTCTTTTACTCATCCTAAATTAAGGGAGAAAGTAAAACTCTCTTTTCATTGTAAGAGGAAGAAGGAAACTTGGGCTTCTCCTTCTTAGTGAAGAGAGCCTTCACTTTCCTTACCTTTAACCATAATTTCCCACTTTTCATATCAGCACACTCCTGCTGGGGCTACTGGTTATAACATGGAACCACTTATTAAGAGGTCCAAAGTTCAATCCTTGGTCATTGTAACACCCATAGGGTACTTAGCAAGATTTTAGATATTTTTATCATGAATAAAAATAGGTCTTAGGTAAACATTAGCCAAAAATAAAATGGAAATAAAAAGATACAAGACCTAGGACTTGAACCTTGGATCTCTCACTAAATACATGAATAAGTTAACCAATAGACCAAGAGTAATTATTGTTAGAAAGGAGAGGGAAATCATAGTTAAAGGTAAGGAAGTGAAGGCTCTCTTCACTTAGAAGGAGAAGTTGGAGTTGCCTTCTTCTTCTCAAGAAAAAGATGAACCTTGCTTCTCCTTTTCATTAAGAGTGAGTAAAAGAAAGGAGAAGGAAAAGTGCATTCTCCCTTCCTCCTCTCATGTAGAATAAAAAGGGAAATTAAAGAAGAGATTTCATTTTCTCCTCTTACTCCTCCCTCCTTCTCCTCACCGTGACCAAGAGACTCTCCCCACCTCCATTGCCGAAACCCAAACAAAGCAAGAAGCTCCTCTCTAGGAAGGTTTCACAATCAAAATTACTTCCCTAAGGAAATCAAACACAAGGATGTAAGTATCCCCTCACCTGTGGTACAAGTCGTTTACGAAATTTCCGTAAGGATTAGAATGCTTGAAAATAAAAATAAAATAAAAGAAACCCATGCTCATGAATCT
The DNA here is from genome assembly GCF_018446385.1 of Zingiber officinale. NCBI lineage: Eukaryota > Viridiplantae > Streptophyta > Magnoliopsida > Zingiberales > Zingiberaceae > Zingiber > Zingiber officinale. The sequence continues at coordinate 15,187,361 of NC_056004.1, forward strand.
CATTTGTTATGATATGAATTTAGTTAAAGATTTATGTTGGAGATTGTTTAAAGCTTGATCTTCTTCTTTATATGTCTCGGCCATGAATATCCTAGGGCTTTAAGAAGCTCAAAACCTAATTTAACTTGCTTATAGATTCCTCTATGATAGGATATGAACTTGAATAAGTAGTCATGCTTGTATGTTGCTTGGAAATTTTATTTTCCTTTATGTAAAGGTTCGCCCATGATGGATTTAGGGTTTCAAGAAGCTTAGAACCTAATCTAACATGCTTATAGACTCCCTTATGATATGATAAGAACTTGGCTAAGTATTCATGTTTATATGTTGCTTGGAAATTTTATTTCCTTCATTGTAAAGGTTCGGCCATGATGGATTTAGGGTTTCAATAAGCTTAAAACCTAATCTAACATGCTTATAGACTCCCTTATGATATGATAAGAACTTGGCTAAGTATTCATGTTTATATGTTGCTTGGAAATTTTATTTCCTTCATTATAAAGGTTCGGCCATGATGGATTTAGGGTTTCAAGAAGCTTAAAACCTAATCTAACATGCTTATAGACTCCCTTATGATATGATAAGAACTTGGCTAGGTATTCATGTTTGTATGTTGCTTAGAAGTTTATTTCCTTTTCTTGAAGTTTCGGGCATGATAGATGTTAGGGTTTCAAGAAGCTTAAAACCTAATCTAACATGCTTATAGACTCCCTTATGATATAATAAGAACTTGGCTAGGTATTCATGTTTGTATGTTGCTTAGAAGTTTATTTCCTTTTCTTGAAGTTTCGGCCATGATAGATGTTAGGGTTTCAAGAAGCTTAAAACCTAATCTAACATGCTTATAGACTTCCTTATGATATGATATGAACATGGCTAAATACTTATGTTGTATCTTGCTCAACAAAAATTTAAAGATAATTTCCTTCATTGTAAGGGTTCAACCATGATTACATTTTAGGGTTCGAGGAAGTCTAAATTTAAAGCCTAGCATGCACATGAATCTTCTCATGATATGATATGAATGTAATTCAATATTCATGCTTGTATGTTGTTAGAGCTTACTTTTCCTTTCATGAACTTTCGGTCATGACTATATTCTAGGGTTCAAGGAAGTTTAGATTTAAACTTAGCAAGCTCATGGATTTTCCTTATGATAAGATATGAAGTTAGATTGGTATTCTTATGCTTGTATAGAACTTAGTTTCATGTTCTTAAAGGTTCGGCCATAACTAAGTTAAAAGGCCTAGGAAGCTTAGAACCTAAATTTCTTATGCTCATGATATTCTTTATAGTTTATGATATGGAATTTATCTAAGGTTCCCAAGCTTATATGATGTGGTAATCTAGAACCAAGCATGGTGACATTCGGCCACTATATGGAATTAGGGTTAGAGACCCAATTATGATTATGCTAGGTGTCTCACATACTAGGATATGAATTAGGAGATGCTAGTAAATGTTTTCGATGTATGATTATGCTTTCCTATGATGCATTATACGCTCATTTAAGTATGCTTATGAACTATGCATGATGATGACTCTTATGATGTGTTTTATGCTTAAGTTAAGTATGCATGCTTTATGATAAGACAAGTAACATGCCCATTTATGTATGCTTATGAACCATGCATGAAATGATTCTTATGATGGCTATTTGCTCAAGTATGTATGATTTCAAAGATGTTGCATGCTCATTTATGTAAGCTTATGAACCAAGCATGAAAATGATTTTTATGATGGCTATGTGCCCAAGTATGCATGCCTTATGATATGATAAGAAAATGGCTAAGAGTTGCTTCCCTCAAGTTGGGATTAAGAGCACTCTTCATGTTAAGACAAGAGCATGACATTATGATGATATGATATGACAAGTATGATGATATGATATGCACGACATGTATTTTACTTTGTATGGGCTTGTACCAAGGGTGGGCTCCATAAGCGCCCCTAGACTGACGGACTATGAACGGGTCTAGTAAAAAGGGATGGGCTCCTTAGTACGCCCCTAGGCCGACGAACTATGAACGGGTCTAGATCCCTAGTAGGTTCGGGGCTAGCTACCCTGTCCTAGGGATTGCGCGCATTTATGTATGTATGTGGTACAAGCCGGGCCCTCATGATGATGATATTATGTTTAAGTATTAAAAGATATGTTTAAAGAAATCTCGCACTTGACATGGCATATGTTTTAAAAAGATATTCTGCATAATGCACCCATTGATGATATGATATGTTTTTTATGAATTATATGACATGATGTTATGTTATGCTCTTATGACTTATAGGACACAATGTTATGAGATGTTTTGTTTATGATTCATATGACCTGATGATATGTTATGCTTCTATGTTTCATAGTACATGATGCCTTTAGTTATGATATGTTAAGAGTATGATGTTTTTTGATGATATGATATGATAGGAGGCTATGTTCACATGATATAATGTTAGATGATTATGTCTTCATTGTTATATGCTTATATGACTATGTTATGAAATACGGTTTTTGTGAGTAGGAAAGGATCTTACTGAGCCTGTGTGCTCATAGCTTACTTTCCTTGTACCACAGATAAAGGCAAGGAATGGATGATCTAAGGGAGCTGCAGGAGAGGCAAGGAGATGTGTGTGGCAGTGGCTCGGCTAAGACAAATAAAGACCTGCTATGTTATTTTTGTTATGTCTGACATGAACCAAGTGTATTATGTTACATTCCAGTATAACTTCATGACATTTCCGCTGCTTTATGTTAATAGAAAGAAATTTTAAATATGCATGTGTATCCTGGAATAGTTAAGTAAGTAAGTAGCCCCGTCCCTTTAGTAGCAGGGAGGGCGGGCGTTACAGTCATGCCTCTTTTTGGTTCTTTTTATTTTTTTATTTTAAAGAAGAATCCACATGAAACCTATTTAATCATGCATAAATTCATGTAAAATTTCTAGGGATCCTATGAGTGTTACAGTCCCCCATACCTTATAAAAGTTTTTCCTCGAACTTAAAATAGCTCCGGGTAAGTAGGGTGGCCTAGGACTTCCTGCTGAGTGCGTCAGCCACTTTGTTCGCCTTTCCCGGATGGTAGAAGATCTCGCAGTCATAGTCCTTGACTAGCTCAAGCCATCTACGTTGTCTCATGTTTAGGTCCTTTTGTGTGAAAAAATATTTTAGACTCTGGTGATCTGTATAATTCTTACACTGTGCTCCATATAGATAATGCCTCCATATTTTGAGAGCAAAGACCACGGTTGCTAGCTCTAAATCATGAGTGGGGTAATTTCTTTCATGTTCTTTGAGTTGCCTAGAGGCATAGGAAATGACATTGCCGTTCTGCATGAGTACAGCTTCGAGTCCTAATCTGGAAGCGTCGCTGTACATATCGAACCCTTCGTTACCTTCCGGAAGAGTGAGAATTGGAGCACTGGTCAGTCTCCTTTTCAATTCTGTGAAACTCTTCTCGCAATCGTCTGTCCATTCGTACTTCTTATTTTTTCGGGTGAGAGCTGTCATAGGGGCTGCAATTCTAGAGAAACCCTCTACAAACTTCCGGTAATAGCCTGCTAGCCCGAGAAAGCTTCTGATATCACTGACATTCTTTGGCCTGTTCCAGTTACTCACAGCTTCAATTTTGATTGGGTCTACCATTACTCTATCTTTAGAGATAAAATGACCCAAAAATGATACTCGATCGAGCCAGAATTCGCATTTGGAAAATTTCGCATACAGCTGCTTCCCCTGAAGAATCCACAAAACTATGTTCAGGAGTTCGGCATGCTCTGCTTGGGTTCTCGAATAGATGAGGATATCATCGATGAAGACGATCACAAATTTGTTGAGAAATGCTGAGAATACCCGATTCATCAGATCCATAAATAAAGCAGGAGCATTCGTCACTCCGAAAGACATTACTACGAACTCAAAATGTCCATATCTTGTTCAGAAAGCCGTCTTCGGTATATCATCCTATTTCACTTTTACTTGATGATAGTCAGACCTCAGGTCGATCTTAGAGAAGATAGTGGCACCCTTCAATTGGTCAAACAGGTCATCTGTAACACCCACAAAATATTTAATCTATACATATGGGTATTCTCTTTGAGAATAAAAGAAAAAAAAGGGAAATAGAACCAAAAAGAAATAAAATGAGAGAGGAGTTAAGGTTTGAACCTTGAACCTCTCACAATAGAACCAAAAAGAAATAATTTGGTGTATGATAACCAATAGAATTATGAATGATATATGATTAGCAAGGAATGGGAATTGTAGTTAAAGGTAACAGTATGATTAAGTAAGGAAGCAAGAAAATATCAAGTAGCTTTCCTCCTCTTCCTCTTGGTTAAGAGAAGAAGTAAGACAAAGGACAAATTGCATTTTTCTTCTTCCTCTTACCATTTTTGTGGGAATGAAGAGGGTGAGGGAATAGAGGAGTCAAGGGGATGAATTGAGACATTCTCCCTTTTTCCTCATTAAGGATAAATAGGAATAAGAGAAGAGAAGGGAAAGAAATGTTGGCTACTTCTTCCTCCTTCTTCTTCCTCCTCCTTCTTTCTCCTTATTCCTCCACCGAGACCTAGAGCTCCTCCCTATCCCATTTTCGAATCCAAGTTAAGTTTTCTTCCTAAGAAAACTAATTCACAAGAAGGAGTCCTTAAGATCTACTCCTACCAAGCAAGAGAAAACAAAAGGGAGAACAAGAAGGAGAAGCTTTCTTCTTCCTCTTCACAAGGGTACTATCTTTTAAGAAAAACCAAGCAAGAGGATGTGAGTATCCCCTCACCTGTGGTGCAAGTTGTTCATATGTCTTCCATGAGTTTAGATTGTGTAAAAAAAAACCTAAGGTTTCTTCTTGAAACTTTCGGCCACTAAAGCATGAAAGAAAACTTAAGAAAAACTTGAAAACCAAATCTAATATGCTCATGGTTTTCTTTATGATATGATATGAAGTTCTTATGCTTACATGTTGTTTAAAACCTAGATGCCCCCACTTAGGTTCAGCCATGATAAGATTAAAGGCTTGGGAAAGCTTAAAACCAAATCTAATATGCACATGGTTTTCTTTATGATATGATATGAAGTTCTTATGCTTACATGTTGTTAAAACCTAGATGCCTCCACTTAGGGTTTCGGCCGTGATAAGATTAAAGGCTTGGGAAAGCTTAAAACCAAATCTAATATGCTCATGGTTTTCTTTATGATATGATATGAAGTTCTTATGCTTACATGTTGTTAAAACGTAGATGCCTCCACTTAGGGTTTCGACCATGGTAAGATTAAAGGCTTAGGAAAGCTTAAAACCAAATCTAATATGCTCATGGTTTTCTTTATGATATGATATGAAGTTCTTATGCTTACATGTTGTTAAAACCTAGATGCCTCCACTTAGGGTTTCGGCCATGGTAAGATTAAAGGCTTAGGAAAGCTTAAAACCAAATCTAATATGCTCATGGTTTTCTTTATGATATGATATGAAGTTAGCTTGATGTTCTTATGCTTGCATGTTGCTTAAAACCTAGATGCCCTCCACTTAGGGTTTTGGCCATGATAGAATTTAAGGGCCTAAGAAAGCCTGAAACCAAATCTAACATGCTCATGATTTTCCTTATGATATGATATGAAGTTAACTTGATGTTCTTATGCTTGCATTTTGGTTAAAACCTAGATGCCCTCCACTTAGGGTTTCGGCCTTGATAGAATTTAAGGTCCTAAGAAAGCTTGAAACCAAATCTAACATGCTCATGATTTTCCTTATTATATGATATGAAGTTAGCTTGATGTTCTTATGCTTGTAGGTTGCTTAGACTTAGTTTCATGCTCCTTAAAGTTTCGGCCACAACCAATTAAAGGACCTAGGAAGCTTAGAACCTAAACTAAATATGCTCATGATGTTCCTTATGGTATATGATATGAAATTGGTTTAGGGTTTACATGCTTTTATATTGCTTGTAACCTAGAGACATGCTTAACAAGTTTCGGCCACAACAAGTTAAAGGACCTAGGAAGCTTAGAACCTAAACTAAACATGCTCATGATGTTCCTTATGGTATATGATATGAAATTGGTTTAGGGTTTACATGCTTTTATGTTGCTTGTAACCTAGATCCATGCTTGGCAAGTTTCGGCCATGATAGGATTAAAAGACCTAGGAAGCTTAGAACCTAAACTAAACATGCTTATGATGTTCTTTATGATAAGTGTTATGAAGTTGGTTTAGGGTTATATGCTTTTATGTTGCTTGTAACCTAGGGAAATCCCTTGCATGTTTCGGCCACTCTATGGAATTAGGGTTAGAGACCCAATCATGATTCACTATGTGTTTCACATGCTATGATATGAATTAAGAGATGCTAGTTAATGTTTTCCATGCATGATTATATTTCCCTATGATATGTTTTATGCTTACTTATGTATGCTTATGGATCATGTATGATAATGACTTTTATCATGGGCTATATGCTCAAGTATGCATGCTTTATGATATGACAAGTAAAGGCCTAAGAGATGCTTCCCTTTTTGTTGGGACTAAGAGCACTCTTTATGATATGACAAGTAAAGGCCTAAGAGCTGCTTCCCTTTTTGTTGGGACTAAGAGCACTCTTCATGATATGATAAGTAAAGACCTAAGAGTCGCTTCCCTATTAGTTGGGACTAAGAGCACTCTTCATGATATGATAAGTAACTATGACATGCTATTTTACTTTGTATGACTTGTACCAAGGGTGGGCTCCATAAGAGCCCCTAGGACGACGATCTATGAACGGGTCTAGTAAAAGGGATGGGCTCCTAAGTGCCCCTAGGTCGATGGTCTATGAAACGGCCCTAGTTCCTAGTTGGTTCAAGATTTGCTACCTTGGATCTATTTAGGATGCACGCATTTATGTATGTATGTGGTATAAGCCGGGCCCTCATGTTGAGATTATGTTTTAGTATTATATGATATGTTTTCTTTAAAAGACATCTTGCACATGACATGACGCATGTTTTTGAAAGACATCTTGCATATACTTATATGATATGATAAGTTATGATATGATATGTGATGATATGATATGTTATGAGATGATATAGCATGATGCTTCTTTATGATATGATATTATATGATGCTCTTTTATTTTATGAGATGATATAGCATGATGCTTCTTTATGATATGATATGATATGATACTCTTTTATTTTATGAGATGATATAGCATGATATGATATGACATGATGCTCTTTTACTTTATGATATGATATGTTTTGATGCTCTTTTACATGATATGATGTTCAGATGATTATGTCTCCATGCTATATGCTTATGTGATTATGCTATGATATATGGTTTTTGTGAGTAGGAAAGGATCTTACTAAGCCTATGTTCTTATAGTTTACTTTACTTGTACCGAAGATAAAGGCAAAGGATGGGTGAACTAAGGGAGCAGCAGGAGAGGCAAGAGATGTGTGTGGTAGTGGCTCGGCTAAGGAAAAGACCTGCTTATATTAATTTATGCATGATATGAACTATGTCTATCTTATGTTAATGTTTTGCATGATTACTTGACACTTGTTCATGTTTATGATAGAAATTGATTTCAAGACCTCATTCACTTAGAGATATACAAGAATATATAAATAAGTCTTCCGCTTCTTTAGAAAAGAAATTTTAATATGCATGTATGTTCCCCGTACAGTAACCCCGCCCTACTAGCAGGAAGGGCGGGCGTTACAAGTTGGTATCAGAGCAGGTTAGCCTTCCCACTACACACACGTCAAGCCTCCATCCTGCCGCTCCAAGTAAGAATCTCTGTACTTACCCTATTTCTTTATGCACGATAAGAAGTGCTTTTAGTATGCATGAACATAAGTATAACTGATAGGAATTTCCTATATGTATGATAAGCGATGTTTTTAATATGCACGGATATAAGTAGGGATGACCCTAGACTTATGCTAGCCTTATTGTTATTTCATCGAAATAGATATGGCTAGAAGACGCGGTAACAGGGCCGATGAGACAGTGACTCCGCCAGATCTGACACAAGTAGTCATAGACCTCCAACGTCAGATCACGGAGCAACAACAAGTAATCACTACTTTGATGGGTCAACAAGGAAACTCTGTCACCCCACCAGCAAATCAGAATACAGTGTCTGTCATACCTATAGCTGCACCAGTACCACCGGTAGCCCCTGCCCCAGTGGTCCGATAGGAGACCTACTTAATACAGTGGCTAAGGTTGAAGCCGAAGAACTTCTCAGGTACTTGTGAACCATGGGACGCCCAAGCCTGGCTCAAGATGGTGGAAAGTATAGTAGAATTGCTGGACTGGCCCATACCAGAAAAGATCAAGTGCGTGTCATTTTGCTTTTCTGGAGACGCAAGAATGTGGTGGGAAAGGGTTAAGATCAAGAGGTAAGTTAATCCAACTGGGCAAACTTCGAAGCAGAGTTCTTCGAGGAGTTTTTCCATATGCGGGTAACAAACCGGCATTACGACGAGTTCACCGAGTTCCGGCAAGGTGACTTATCGGTTAATGAAGCAGTGAAGCGCTTCAACCGTCTCGCACGCGTCTGCCCAGAGTTGGTCAGCACGGAAAGAGAAAGGGTCAGACTGATTCTCAAGATGCTCCGACCCGAGATAGCTTTGAATGTGGCCGGCGGAATTAATAGACCGCAGACTACAGAAGAGCTGGTCAGCAGTGCCCTGATCACCAAACACTATCAGAAGGCGATGAACGAGAGTAAGAATCAAGCACAAACAGAAGGACAGAAATCTCAAGGTACCAAAAGCAAGCTGGAAAGGAAACCCTAATGGAAAAAGAAAGCAATGGAACAACACTAAAGGAGGTCCAGCGAATAAGCAACCTAAGTACCCTCAGTGTACCACTTGTGGGAAGCAGCATTCCGGAGTATGCCACAAGGGTACGAGAAAGTGTTACAGTTATGGATGGGAAGGACATATGGCCAGAGACTGCCCTATCCAGTCCCAGACACCATCCCAGTAGTATAACCAGAACAGGAGTGCCCCCTCACAGCTACACTAGATGCAAGCTGCCATTGAAGGGACTCCGATTAGCCAAGGGAGATTGGAAGCCCCGCCAGTTACGACGAATGCCAGGGTTTTCTCTCTCACCAAAGAGGATGTGGCGAGTGCTTCTACAGTTGTCACAGGTCAACTACCTATTTTTAGTCAGTATGCTACTGTGTTATTTGATACTAGGGCGACACATTCCTTTGTCTCTACACCCTTCATGGAGAAGTTAGAGATGCCACCACAAGCCTTAAATGGCAAATTCTTAACGACCTTGCCTTCGGGAGAAGTGATGTCATCTACTTATATGCTGCAAGCTGCGCCCATCAGAATTGTAGGCAGAGAAGTCTACTGTGATCTGATAGTGCTCGACATGCAGGACTATGATATTATATTGGGCATGGACTTCTTAAGCAAGTACGGTGCTTCGATCGAGTGCCGTAAAAGAAAAGTGGTTTTCCGACCTGAAGGCGAACCGATGTTTGAATTTATTTGAAAGCCAAGAGACATTATGTGCCACTGGGTCGAAAATATGTCCGGACAACTCTCTACCCTGACTATAGCACCGACGCTGTTCGACAATATATTGGAGAAGCAAACCAGTGACCCAAGCCTCCAAAGGATCAAACAAGAGGTCTTAGAAGGAAAGAATGATGGATTCCGTATCACGGACAGTGGGATATTATACCTCAGGGATCGCTTATGTATTCCCAAGGATCCAGAGCTGCGAAAGAAGATACTGGAAGAAGCCCATGCAACGCCCTATGTGATGCATCCTGGATCCACTAAGATGTACCAAGACCTGAGAAAGAAATTCTGGTGGTTCGGTATGAAAAGAGATGTGGCTCAGTACGTTGGCACCTACCTGACCTGCCAGAGAGTTAAATCATAACACCAGAGACCTAGAGGAGTACTGCAGCCAATTCAAATTCTGGAATGGAAATGGGAGGATATTTCTATGGATTTCATCTCGGGATTACCCAAGACGACGAACGACTACGATGCAATATGGGTAATCGTGGACAGATTGACGAAATCTGCCCACTTCCTAGCAATCAAGATGACCTAGTCTATCGAGCAATTGGCTCAGTTGTATGTCAAGGAAATTATTAGAATACATGGGATCCCTAAGACCATTATTTCTGACAGAGATGGTCGCTTTATTTCACATTTCTGGGAATTTGTTCAGAAGGCTCTTGGCACAAAGCTATTGTTCAGTACTGCCTTTCACCCTCAGACCAACGGACAAACAGAAAGGGTGAAGCAAGTACTAGAAGATAGCACCTTAGATTTTAAGGGGAGCTGGTGCCGATATCTATGCTTAGCGGAATTCGCCTATAACAATAGTTACCAAGCTACTATTGGGATGGCGCCTTACGAGGCTTTGTACGGGAGGAAATGTAGATCCCCTATATGTTGGTACGAAGGCGGTGAAAAGAAGGAGATGGGATTTCGAACAAAGTTCATTGATAACACCACCCGTGCTATACAGAGCATCCGCCAAAGAATAGAAACTGCTCAGAATCGACAGAAGAATTATGCAGATAAGCGACGAAGGCCATTAAAATTCAGTGTTGGAGATTCAGTATTCCTCAACGTAGCTCCTATGAAAGGAGTGATGAGGTTCAGAAATAAGGGAAAGCTAAGCCCGCGCTATGTGGGACCATATCAAGTTCTGAAAAGAGTTGGCAAGGTAGCTTACGAGATAGCACTGCCTCAGGAGATGTCAGCTATCCACAATGTGTTCCACTTTTCAATGCTAAAGAAATGTATTCTGAGCACGGACCAAGTGATCGAACCATAGACAGTACAGGTTCAAGAGGACCTAAGTTATGAGAGCCAACAGGTTAAGATATTAGACCAAGATATCAAAAGACTAAGGAACAAAGAGGTACCTTTAGTAAAGGTCCTGTGGCAAAATCAATGGTTCGAAGTAGCCACTTGGGAACGCGAAGACGATATGAAACGGAAGTACCTGGACTATTTTAAGTTCAAGGACAAACTTTCTATGAGGTATGGGGTACTGTAACACCCACGAAATATTTAAGCTATACATATGGGTATTCTCTTTGAGAATAAAAGAAAAAAAAGGGGAATAGAACCAAAAAGAAATAAAAAGAGAGAGGAGTTAAGGTTTGAACCTTGAACCTCTCATGATAGATAAAGCTAAATTGGTGTATGATTACCAATAGAATTATGAATGATATATGATTAGCAAGGAATGGAAATTGTAGTTAAAGGTAAGGGTATGATTAAGTAAGGAAGCAAGAAAATAACAAGTAGCTTTCCTCCTCTTCCTCTTGGTTAAGAGAAGAAGTAAGACAAAGGACAAATTGCCTTTTTCTTCTTCCTCTTACCATTTTTGTGGGAATGAAGAGGGTGAGGGAATAGAGGAGCAAGGGGATGAATTGAGACATTCTCCCTTTTTCCTCATTAAGGATAAATAGGAATAAGAGAAGAGAAGGGAAAGAAATGTTGGCTACTTCTTCCTCCTTCTTCTTCCTCCTCCTTCTTTCTTCTTATTCCTCCACCGAGACCTAGAGCTCCTCCCTCTCCCATTTTTGAATGCAAGTTAAGTTTTCTCCCTAAGAAAACTAATTCACAAGGAGTCCTTAAGAAATACTTCTTACAAGCAAGAGAAAACAAAAGGGAGAACAAGAAGGAGAAGCTTTCTTCTTCCTCTTCACAAGGGTACTATCTTTTAAGAAAAACCAAGCAAGAGGATGTGAGTATCCCCTCACCTGTGGTGCAAGTTGTTCATATGTCTTCCATGAGTTTAGATTGTGTAAAAAAAAAACCTAAGGTTTCTTCTTGAAACTTTCGGCCACTAAAGCATGAAAAAAAACTTAAGAAACACTTGAAAACTAAATCTAATATGCTCATGGTTTTCTTTATGATATTATATGAAGTTATTATGCTTACATGTTGTTTAAAACCTAGATGCCCCCACTTAGGGTTCGACCATGATAAGATTAAAGGCTTGGGAAAGCTTAAAACCAAATCTAATATGCTCATGGTTTTCTTTATGATATGATATGAAGTTCTTATGCTTACATGTTGTTAAAACCTAGAAGCCTCCACTTAGGGTTTCGGCCATGATAAGATTAAAGGCTTGGAAAAGCTTAAAACAAAATCTAATATGCTCATGGTTTTCTTTATGATATGATATGAAGTTCTTATGCTTACATGTTGTTAAAACCTAGATGCCTCCACTTAGGGTTTCGGCCATGGTAAGATTAAAGGCTTAGGAAAGCTTAAAACCAAATCTAATATGCTCATGGTTTTCTTTATGATATGATATGAAGTTCTTATGCTTAGATGTTGTTAAAACCTAGATGCCTCCACTTAGGGTTTCGGCTATGGTAAGATTAAAGGCTTAGGAAAGCTTAAAACTAAATCTAATATGCTCATGGTTTTCTTTATGATATGATATGAAGTTAGCTTGATGTTCTTATGCTTGCATGTTGCTTAAAACCTAGATGCCCTCCACTTAGGGTTTCGGCCATGATAGAATTTAAGGGCCTAAGAAAGCTTGAAACCAAATCTAACATGCTCATGATTTTCCTTATGATATGATATGAAGTTGGCTTGATGTTCTTATGCTTGCATGTTGCTTAAAACCTAGATGCCCTCCACTTAGGGTTTCGGCCTTGATAGAATTTAAGGGCCTAAGAAAGCTTGAAACCAAATCTAACATGCTCATGATTTTCCTTATGATATGATATGAAGTTAGCTTGATGTTCTTATGCTTGTAGGTTGCTTAGACTTAGTTTCATGCTCCTTAAAGTTTCGGCCACAACCAATTAAAGGACCTTGGAAGCTTAGAACCTAAACTAAATATGCTCATGATGTTCCTTAGGGTATATGATATGAAATTGGTTTAGGGTTTACATGCTTTTATGTTGCTTGTAACCTAGAGACATGCTTAACAAGTTTTGGCCACAAAAAGTTAAAGGACCTAGGAAGCTTAGAACCTAAACTAAACATGCTCATGATGTTCCTTATGGTATATGATATGAAATTGGTTTAGGGTTTACATGCTTTTATGTTGCTTGTAACCTAGATCCATGCTTGGCAAGTTTCGGCCATGATAGGATTAAAAGACCTAGGAAGCTTAGAACCTAAACTAAACATGCTTATGATGTTCTTTATGATAAGTGTTATGAAGTTGGTTTAGGGTTATATGCTTTTATGTTGCTTGTAACCTAGGGAAATCCCTTGCATGTTTTGGCCACTCTATGGAATTAGGGTTAGAGACTCAATCATGATTCACTATGTGTTTCACATGCTATGATATGAATTAAGAGATGCTAGTTAATGTTTTCCATGCATGATTATGTTTCCCTAAGATATGTTTTATGCTTACTTATGTATGCTTATGAATCATGTATGATAATGACTTTTATGATGGGTTATATGCTCAAGTATGCATGCTTTATGATATGACAAGTAAAGGCCTAAGAGATGCTTCCCTTTTTGTTGGGACTAAGAGCACTATTTATGATATGACAAGTAAAGGCCTAAGAGATGCTTCCCTTTTTGTTGGGACTAAGAACACTCTTCATGATATGATAAGTAAAGACCTAAGAGTTGCTTCCCTATTAGTTGGGACTAAGAGCACTCTTCATGATATGATAAGTAACTATGACATGCTATTTTACTTTGTATGGCTTGTACCAAGGGTGGGCTCCATAAGCGGCCCTAGGCCGACGGTCTATGAACGGGTCTAGTAAAAGGGATGGGCTCCTAAGTGGCCCTAGGTCGATTGTCTATGAAACGGGCCTAGTTCCTAGTGTTAGCTAGAGCCCTAGAGCCAATCATTTGATGATTGTATTATGGACTTGTTGTATCATATTCTATATAAATAAAGGTATTTGGTTTTTGGTTATTATACTTACTTGTATTGGTGCCAAATAAACTAAGTATAATAACGTCCTAGAGTAGAAGATTCTTACCTATATCAATCGTTTAGTTGAATCGATAGTGAGATGATATAGGGAACACTACTCTTAATCATTCCTAGTCAAGTATTAATATTCAGGGACAATGTTAATGCAATAAGACTAGCATGTAGGTCAACTCGATGACTTGATCTCACAAGTCATGGATATGGAGATATCAAGTTGACACATGGGTATGCAAAAGAGAATGTATACTGAATGACCCGCTATGAGAAAGTATCAGGGATCGTTATATGAGTGTCATATACTTTCTCATGTGGCTATTAGTATGACTACTAGTCCTTAGACCTGAAGTCACCATGGATCCCTTAATAAGGAGTTATGTACTTTGGTTTCGTCAAAAGTCACCCGTAACTGGGTGGACTATAAAGGCGATTACAGGGTATGTAACGAATTATGCAAGGGGATGTGAGTGATGTAGATGGGATCTATCCCTCCTATTTGTCGGGAGAGACATCGATATTCTTGATAGAGTGAGACCACGAAGTGCATGACCATGCCCAAATGAGTCAATATAAGATATTGAGCTCATTTGATTTAGTGAGTCTACTTGGAGTTCAAGATTTAGATTGGTCAGATGATGACACGGTCTATGCCTCACATTGATCAATCTAGATGTCTTAGATAGAAGGACACTTGTCATATATTGTGAGGAGTCACAATTAGTAGTCACAAGGTGATGTTGGATCTCAACATTCTTGTAACTTGGGTAGTAATGATGTGTTGCTAGATACAGCTCATTACTTATGCTCCTAAATGGGTTTAGGGCATTGCCAACGTTACAAGAACCTATAGGGTCACACACTAAGGACAATTAGATGGATATTAGGTTCATATGATGAACCAAGAGGATTAGATTCATTTGATGAATCAAATTGGATTAAGAGTAATCCTAATTGGGCTAATTATGTTGGACTAAAGTTGATTTATGTGTTCAATGAGTCTAATTTAGATTATGACTCATTGAATCAATTTAATTAAATGAATTAGATTCATTATATTAAATTGGCTTGAATTAAATGGTTGGATTAGATCAACCATGAGAGAGATTAAGTCAAGTTTGACCTGACTTGGGAGGAAGATAAAGAGTCAAGTTTGACTTGACTTTATGTCACCTCATTGGTGAGTTGGCATTGAGTGGGCCAATGATGATGCTCCACATCATCATGGTTGCTTAAGTGGGATGCCACCTCATGGGAGTTATCAAGAGTTGTGACTCTTGGTATTCCATGGGAGTTACACATGCTCTTAATGTGGTCGGCCACATGAATGAGATGAATAAGTTTCATTTTGTGAATTATTCTCATTCATTCTATCATCTTCTTCCTTGCTCCATTTTCTTCTTGCCGAACCTAACTAAGGTGCTAGCACAGTTTAGTTTGGTGATCTCCTTCTTGTGTTCGTGTGGATACTTCTAGAGGGTTCTCTACTTTGACAACCTTGAGATCTGGCACCATTGGACGAGCGGGATTCGCGTAGGGCGCGCATCAAGGGTATATTCTTTGTTTCCCTTTGTAGATATACTGTAGATCAAGGTTTATAAACTCGTACTCGTATTTTCGGAAGTTTTTCTTTGCACGGATCCGGTGGCTGGGGCTTTTGGGGTTTCCGCGACGTGAAAACGCGATTTTCACGGCCCGAAAACCCCAACAGTGGTATCAGAGCCACGTGCAAAGACTTGTACGAGTTTATTTTTGATTTTTATGAAAAATATAGCTTCTACGATTTTCTGTAAATTTATGTTTTTTATAGTTTTTATGGATAATTTTCTCGTAGAAGCGAAGCGCAAGTGTTTCAGCACTTGTAGGCTTCCGCTACCCGGAAGATTTTTCCAAAACGGCTTGGTTTCGCCCCAAATCTTTTTGGGACAGCGGGCTAAGGCACTGTAGGATCGCTAAGGAACCCTCGTGATGATTAGATCGTGGGTAGGGGTGCTTCCCGTGGCCCCGCAAGGGGATTCGTTCCGCGATTGCGCCCGAAAACCGTAAAACGGGACCGCCGGGAATTTTAACCCATAAAAATTGTAAAAATAGTATTAAAATTGCAGAAAATTATAGAAAATACATAATTTAGAATTATGTATAATTTGTGATAGTCATGGCCCAAAAGACCAAATTGGATTTGAATAAATGTGTTGTAATTCATAATACGGCCTGCGTGCCGTGATGTGATGTGCGTGTTGTATTTTTATTTTTTCGCAACCTGCGCATCGTGCCTTTTTTTTTATTCTTGTTGTAAATTAGTTTAGACTCGAATGTAACTCGAGTTTAAAAATTGTAATATACAAAATTGGAGCTGTGAAAGGTCCACACGAGACGGAGTTACGAGGAGGGCGCGAGCAACACAAGGTGGTCAAAGGGAGAAGTTTGAGAAGTTGTTGACTATAGGTTGACCATCCGATCTTCTCATTGTCTTGAGAAGATCGTAGTAGGGCCATGACTATATCACAAATTAATTTAATTAATTGCTTGTGTATATGTGATGCATGATTAAGTATTTAATTAGTGCCTAACGATTAGATTAGATCTAAATCGTGCACATGATGCACCCCACGATTAGATTAGATCTATATCGAGTATATGATACGCATCATCGTTTAGATTAGATCTAAATCACGTCGACTCTAATGCCTACCGTGCCATGATACCTATCACTACCTCGATCACATGTGTTGTTGAATCTGCCAAAGCAGAGCAACACAAATTATCTTGGTAGGGTACGGAGGGACAATCTTGGTCCCGCTTATCAATGCATGGGCGAACACAAACTCAATTAGATTGAGTATTCCTAGTTAACTCGGTTGGATCGAGTACAACTATAGGCATTCTTCCAATGGTTGGAAAGATAGGACATAAATCACATTTATATTAATTCTTGGGCGTATTTGCCAAAGCTAACTCAAGTTTAAATATAACTGCGAATAATGATCCTATAAACAAGAGTTGCATAGAGATGTAATTGATAAAACGTTACCTACCGACCATACTAAATCTTGGGCGTATTAGCCAAAACTAACTCAAGGGTTAGTATGATGTGGATCTTCTCCCACTTGAATTATAGAATTCAGTGGGAGCATCATTTAGTTAAAGGCATAATTAAATGATTTAAAAGAATATGATATTTATTTTTGCATTTATTTCTGTTGTAGATTACCATGACGTCGAATACGAACACCTTCTCCCTGCGATCTGTCCTCGAGAAGGACAAGCTCAATGGAGCAAATTTCCTAGACTGGTACAGGAACTTGAGAATAGTTCTCACCCAAGAACGTAAACTGTACGTTCTGGAACAGCCCATTCCGGAGGCTCCTCATGCCAATGCCCCGAGAGCTGACCGAGATGCTTTCAAGAAGCATCAAGATGACGCATTAGATGTGTCTTGTCTAATGCTCGCGACTATGAACTTTGAGCTCCAGAAGCAACACGAGTTAATGGGCGCTTACGATATGGTTGAACATCTTCGTCAACTGTATCAAGGACAAGCGAGGCATAAGAGATTTGAGATCTCAAGGGCACTGTTTCAGTGAAAGATGTCAGACGGGGCTATTGTAGGCCCATATGTACTCAAAATGATTGGGTACATTGAGAACCTACAAAGGTTGGGATTCCCACTTGGCCAAGAGCTGGCAACTGACCTGATCTTGCAATCCTTGTCGGATAGCTATAGTCAGTTCATTCTAATCTACAATATGAACAAAAATGACAAGCCACTGCCCGAGCTTCTTAGCATGTTAAGAACTGCTGAGCTAAACCTTAAGAAGGCTAAGCCCAACACTGTTCTAATGGTTCAGAAACATAAGGGCAAGGGCAAGCCCAAAGGCAAGGGAAAGTCCCAAGCCAAGGGCAAAGGCAAGGCACTGAAGCCTAAAGGAGGGGTCGTCAAGGATGCTACCTGCTTCCACTGCAGTCAGACCGGGCACTGCAAGAGGAACTGCAAGGTATACTTGGAGGATCATAAGAAGAAACGAAGTGGGACTTCCACTTCAAGTATATATGTTATAAAAGTCAATCTATCTATTTCTACATCATGGGTATTAGATACTGGATGTGCTTCTCACATTTGTACTGATGTGCAGGCGTTGAGAAATAGAAGGGCATTGACAAAGGGCGAGGTGGACCTACGAGTAGGCAATGGAGCACGGGTTGCTGTTGTTGCTGTAGGGACTTACTTTCTATCTCTACCCTCTGGGCTTGTACTAGAGTTAGTTGATTGTTGTTATGTGCCTTCATTAACTAAGAACATTATATCAGTTTCTTGTTTAGACAAGAAAGGTTTCTCGTTTACAATAAAGAACAAATGTTGTTCCGTTTATTTAAACGATATGTTCTATTGTAGTGCACCTCTGATAAACGGACTCTATATTCTAGACCTTGAAAGCCCTATTTATAACATAAATACCAAGAGGTTCAAGTCAAATGACCTGAACCAAACTTATCTCTGGCACTGTCGCTTAGGTCATATAAATGATAAGCGCTTATCCCAGCTCCATAAGGATGGTCTGCTGGACTCATTTGATTTTGAATCTTATGAGACGTGTGAGTCATGCCTACTAGGCAAGATGACCAAGACACCCTTTAGTGGAAACAGCGAAAGAGCGACTGATTTATTAGGACTTATACATAGTGATGTATGTGGCCCTTTCAATGTCGCTGCTAGAGGCGGTTATAGGTACTTCATCACATTTACTGATGACTTCAATGTTAGCTAGAGCCCTAGAGCCAATCATTTGATGATTGCATTTTTGGACTTGTTGTATCATATTCTATATATAAATAAAGGCATTTGTTTTGGTTATTATACTTACTTGTATTGGTGCCAAATAAACTAAGTATAATAACATCCTTGAGTATAAGGTTCTCACCTATATTAATCGGTTAGTTGAACCGATAGTCAGATGACATAGGGAACGCTAATCTTAATCATTCCTAGTCGAGTATTAACATTCAGGGACAATGTTAATGTAATAAGACTAGCATGTAGGTCAACTCGATGACTTGATCTCACAAGTCATGGATATGGAGATATCAAGTTGACACATGGGTATGCATTGGAGAATGTATACTGAATGACCCGCCATGAGAAAGTATCATGAATCGTTATATGAGTGTCATATACTTTCTCATGTGACTATTAGTATGACTACTAGTCCTTGAGCTCATTTGATCGAGTGAGTCTACTTGGAGTTCAAGATTTAGATTGATTAGAGGATGACACGGTCTATGCCTCACATTGATCAATCTAGATGTTTAGGATAGAAGGACAATGTCACATATTGTGAGGAGTCACAATTAGTAGTCACAAGGTGATGTTGGATCTCAACATTCTTGTAACTTGGGTAGCTATGATGTATTGCTAGATGCCGCTCATTGCTTATGTTTCTAAAGGAGTTTAGAAACATTGCCAACGTTACAAGAACCTATTGGGTCACACACAAAGAACTAGTGGATGGAGATTAGGTTCATATGATGAACCAATTGGATTAGGTTCATATGATGTACCAAGGATTGGATTCGAATTAATTCAAATTAGACTTATTGAGTTAGACTCAATTAGATTCAATTGTTGAATGAGTATAATTTAAATTTGATTCATTGAGTCAATTTAAATTAATGAATTGAGATTCATTAAATTAAAATTGACTTGAACCAAAGGTTGGTTTTAACTCAACAAGGAAGAGAATTGGTAAATTTTGACTTGAACAAATGGAAGTTGAAACATCAAGTTTGACTTGATGTATTGCCACATCATGAAAGTTGACTCATCCTACATGGCATGACTAACCTTGCCACATCATCTCCACCTCATCATGGTGTGCCACCTCATGGAGGTTACACACCATTCCATTTAATGTGGCCTGCCACATTAAAGAGGGGAGTTACATGTGTGTGGCCGGCCACATAAAGAAAAGGAGTTTCATTTTGTGGCATTGATTTTGTGGTGTTGAATACTTCTTCCTCCTCCCACTCCTCTTTCTTTGCCGTGAGTTTCATGGAAAAAACATGGTGAGTGGTTTTGAGTTTCATGAAAGAAAAATAGAGTGATTGTGACATAGAAGAAGAAGAAGAGTGTTCTTGTATTTCATCTTCTCTATTTTTCTTTCCAATCCCATCCGAGAGCCCTAGAAAGTGGTAGCACACTTGGGGTGATTTCTTCTCCATCCTTGAGTGTTAGAGAACACATCTTGTTCGTGTGGATATCACTAGATGTTAGTTAGAGCCCTAGAGCCAATCATTTGATGATTGTATGGACTCATTGTATCATATTCTTGTATATTAATAAAGGCATTTGTTTGGTTATTATACTTATTTGTATTAGTGCCAAATAGACTAAGTATAATAGCGCCCTTGAGTAGAAGGTTCATACCTATATCAATCGATTAGTTGAATCGATAGTGAGATGATATAGGGAACACTACTCTAAATCATTCCTAGTCGAGTATCAACATTCAGGGACAATGTTAATGCAATAAGACTAGCATGTAGGTCAGTTCGATGACTTGATCTCACAAGTCATGGATATAGAGATATCAAGCTGACACATGGGTATACATTGGAGAATATATACTGAATGACTCGCCATGAGAAAGTATCATGGATCGTTATATGAGTGTCATATACTTTCTCATGTGGCTATTAGTATGACTATTAGTCCTTTGACCTGAAGTCACCATGGATCCCTACATAGGTTATGTACTTTGGTTTCACAAACGTCACGTTGGGTGGACTATAAAGCGATTCTTGGGTATATAACGATATCTGAGAAGAGAGGTGATGGGATCTATTCCTCCCATATACGGGGCGACATCGCTATTCTTGATAGAGTGAGACCACTAAGCGCATGGTCATGCCCAAATGAGTCAACATTAGATATTGAGCTCATTTGATCGAGTGAGTCTACTTGGAGTTCAAGATTTAGATTGATTAGAGGATGACACAGTCTATGCCTCATATTGATCAATCTAGATGTCTAGGATAGAAGGACAATGTCACATATTGTGAGGAGTCACAATTAGTAAGGTGATGTTGGATCTCGACATTTCTTTTGGGTAGTAATGATGTGTTGCTAGATACCGCTCATTACTTATGCTCCTAAATGGGTTTAGGGGCATTGCCAACGTTACAAGAACCTATAGGGTCACACACTAAGGACAATTAGATGGAGGTTAGGTTCATATGATGAACCAAGAGGACTTGATTCATTTGATGGATCCGATTGGATTAAGAGTAATCCAAATTGGGCTAATTGAGTTAGACTCAAGTTGATTCATGTATACAATGAGTCTAATTTAGATTATGACTCATTAGATCAATTTAATTTAATGAATTAGATTCATTATATTAAGTTGGCTCGAATCAAATGGTTGGATTAGATCCACCATGGTAGAGATTGAGTCATGTTTGACTTGACTTGAGAAGGAAGACCAAAGGTCAATTTTGACTTGACCTTTTGCCACCTCATTGGTGAGTTGGCAATAGGTGGACCAATGATGATGTTCCACATCATCATGGTGTGCCACCTCATGGGAGTTACATACCCATTCTCTTTAATGAGGCATTAAATGAGAAATGGGGGTTACTCTTGGAGATGTGGCCGGCCACTTTAGAGGGGTTACTGAAATTCATTTTCATTCAACTCCTCATTCACTCCTTTCTTCTTCCTCAAGCTCTCCCTCTCCCTCTCCTCTTTGCTTGGCCGAATCTCACTAAGGTGCTAGCACACCTTTGTGTGAGGTTTTCTCCATCTACGTATCCGTGTGGATACTTCTAGAGGACCGACGCTTGACGGTCTAGAGATCCGGCAATTCCTTGGACGAGCGGGATAAGCGAAGGGCACGCAACAAGGGTAAAATTCTTAACATGTAGATCTAGGAGTAGATCTAAAAAGGTTTTTCAAACTCGTACTCATAATTTTCGTTCGGTTTTTCCTTGCACGGATCAACGGGTTTGGGTGATTCGGGGTTTTCGCGGCCCGAAGAACCCAACAGTGGTATCAGAGCCACGTGCAAGGCGAATACGTGTTTGTTTTTTGGTTTTATGAAAACTAAAGTTTCTATAATTTTCTGTAAAATTATGATTTTTGGGTTTTTATGAGTATTTTTCTCGAGTAATCGAAGCACAAGTGTTTAGGGCTGGAGCTTGACTTCACGGAAAAGATTTTTCAAAGCGGCTTTGTTTCGCCCCAAAATTTTTGGGACAGCGGGTTTGGGTGCCATTAGATCGTTTAGGAGCAACTCGATGGTTAGATCGCGGTGGGTAGAGTACTGCCCCAAACCCTCAAGGGATTGCGATTGCACCGAAATCGCTAAAACAGACTCCGTGGGAAGATTTTCGAGCACGGCATCTCGGCCCAAATCGTTTTGGGACAGCGGGTTTAGGCGCTGTTGGATGGCAAACCTCGCAATGGTTAGATCGTGGGTAGGCGCTACCCTGGCCCCTGAGGATCCGTTCGAATCGCCAAATCGCTAAACGGGTCCAGGAAATTTTACTCGTAAAATTGTAAAATTAATTTTAAAATTACATAAAATTATGACAAATATATATTTTGAATTATATATTAATTTTGTGATAGTAATGGCCCAAAACCCAATATGATTGGATTGTGTTGTAATTCATATGTGTTTGCGCATGTTGTATGTTTTTATTTTTCCGCGACCTGCGCGTCGTGCCTTTCTCTTATATTCTTGTTGTAAATTAGATTTGGACTCGAATGTAACTCGAGTTTCAAATTGTAATGTACAAATTGGAGCGGTGGAGGGTCCACGCCAGACGGAATTCCGAGGCGGGCACGAGGAGCTTAGAGAAGCTGTTGACCCTAGGTTGACCATTCGATCTTCTCATTGGCTTGAGAAGATCGTAGTAGGGCCATGACTAAATCACAAATAGATTAATTAGTTAATTGCTTATGTATATGATGCATGTTTAATAACTAATTAATTAATTAGTGTCTTTCGATTAGATTAGATCTAAGTCGTGAACATGATGCACCCTTGCGATTAGATTAGATCTAAGTCATGCACAAGATGCATCCTTTTTTGATTAGATTAGATCTCAATCGACTTAACTCTAATGCCTAACCGTGCCGTGATACCTATCACTACCTTGATCACATGTATTGTTGAATCTGCCAAAGCAGAGCAATACATATTATCTTGGTAGGGTACGGAGGGACAATCTTGGTCCCGCCTATCAACGCATGGGTGAATACAAACTCAATTAGATTGAGTATTCCTAGTTACTCGGTTGGATCGAGTCAACTATAGGCATTCTTCCAATAGTTGGAAAGGTAGGACAAAATCACGTTTATATTAACTCTCGAGCGTATTAGCCAAAGCTAACTCGAGTTTTAATATAAATATGGATCTTGATCCTATAAACAAGAGTTGCATAGAGATGTAATTGGTAATCGTTACCTACCGATCATACTAAGCCTTGGGCGTATTAGCCAAAGCTAACTCAAGGGTTAGTATGATGTGGATCTTGTCCCACAAGAATTATAGTATTCAGTGGGAGCATCATTTAGTTAAAGGCCTAATTAAATGATTTTAAAATAATATGATATTTATTTCTGCAAATTTTTTGTTGTAGATAACCATGACGTCGAACACGAATTCCTTCTCCCTGCGATCTGTCCTTGAGAAGGACAAGCTCAACGGAGCGAATTTCCTGGTACAAGAACTTGAGAATAGTTCTCACCGGGCGAAGCGTTAAGGTTACGGAGCCCATTCGAGGCTCCTCGTCGCCCAATGCCCAGCGCAGACAAAGATGCTTACAAGAAGCATCAAGCGACGCGATAGATGTGTCTGTCTAATGCTCGCGACCATGAACTCGAGCTTGAAACACGAGTTGATGGGCTACGATATGGTTGAGCATCTTCGCCAACTATATCAGGGACAAGCGAGCATGAGAGATTTGAGATCTCTAAGGCATTGTTTCAGTGCAAGATGTCAGACAGGTCCTTATATACTCAAGATGATTGGGTACATAAAGAACCTACAAAGGCTGGGTTCCCACTTGGCCAAGAGCTGGCCATTGACTTAATCTTGCAATCCTTGCCGGATAGCTATAGTCAATTCGTTCTGAACTATAACATGAACAAGATTGACAAGCCAACGCCGAGCTCCTTTGTATGTTACGTATCGGTTAACCTTAAGTTAAGCCCATTCGATGGTCCGAAGCATAAAGGAGCCCAAAGGTACGGAAGTCTCAAACCAAGGGCAAAGGCAGGCTGAAGCCTAAAGGAGGGTCGCCAAGGATGCTACGCTTCCACTACGGTCAGACCTGCCTTGGAAGAGGAGAGCAAGGTATACTTGGAGGATCTTAAGAAGAGCAGTGAGACTTCCACTTGAGTATATATGTTATAGAAGTCAATCTATCTATTTCTACATCATGGGTATTAGATCTGGATGTGCTTCTCACATTTGTCTTGATGTCGCTGAGAAATAGCGGGGCATTGACAAAGGAGGTGTACCTACGAGTAGGCAATGGAGCAGGGGTTGTTGTTGTAGGGACTTACTTTCTATCTCGCCCTCTGGGCTTGTACTAGAGTTAGTCGATTGTTGTTATGCTGCATTAACTAAGAACATTATATCGGTTTCTTGTTTGGACAAGATTTCTCGTTACTATAAAGAACAAATGTTGTTCCGTCTACTTAAACGATATGTTCTATTGTAGTGCACCTCGATAAACGGACTCTATATTCTAGACCTAGAGCCCTATCTATAACGCAAATACCAAGAGGTTCAAGTCTAATTACATGAACCAAACCTACCTTGTCGCTTAGGTCATATAAATGACAAGAGCTTATCCCAACTCCATAAGGATGGTTTGTTGGACTCATTTGATTTTGAATTATATGAGATATGCGAGTCATGCCCACGAGGCAAGATGACCAAGACTCCCTTTAGCGGGCACAGCGAGAGAGCGACTGATTTGTTAGGACTCATACATAGTGATGTATGTGGCCCTTTCAATGTCGCTGCTAAAGGCAGTTATAGGTACTTCATCACATTTACTAATGACTTCAGTAGATATGGTTATGTGTACTTAATGACACATAAGTCTGAATCCTTTGAAAAGTTCAAAGATATCAAGAATGAAGTACAGAACCAGCTTGGTAAGAGTATTAAGATACTTCGATCTGATCGAGGTGGAGAATACCTTAGCCATGAGTTTCGTGACTACCTAGCTGAGTGTGGGATTCTATCCCAACTCACTCCTCCTGGAACACCACAGTGGAATGGTGTATCTGAAAGGAGGAATCGTACCCTATTAGATATGGTACGGTCTATGATGAGTCACACAGATCTTCCGACATACCTTTGGGGCTATGCTCTAGACACGGCAGCTTTTATACTCAACCGAGTTCCATCCAAGGCCGTGATAAAGACACCATATAGGATATGGACTGGGAGAGATGCCCAGGTGTCTTTCATGAGGATTTGGGGTTGTGAGGCTTACGTTCGACGTCAAGTCTCAGACAAATTAGGACCCAAATCCGACAAGTGCTATTTTATTAGATATCCCAAGGAAACTAAGGGATATTACTTCTATATTCCCAGTCAGCACAAGGTAGTTGTGGCAAGAGGGTCTTTCTAAAGGGACTTTATTTCTAGAAAGACTGGTGGGGCTGCGTTCGATCTTGAAAAAGTTCAAGATGCGAACAATAGCACTGATGCCTCGATGGAAATTGAACCGGAACCACAAAGTGTTGTGGATGATGTTGTCCCACAATGAGTTTAGGAACAACAACCGGTTCAAGTAGACATACCTCTTCGCAGGTCTGATAGGGTACGTCGTCAGCCTGAGAGATACTCATTTCTCTTGTCTGACCATGATGACGTTATGCTCATAGAGGATGAGCCTACCACCTATCAGGAAGCTGTGATGAGACCAGATTCCGAGAAATGGCTAGAAGCCATGAGATCCGAAATGGAATCCATGTACACCAACCAAGTATGGACTTTGGTTGATCCATCTGAAGGTGTAAGTGGGTCTTTAAGAGAAAGACTGACATGGATGGACTTATCTATAAGGGTCTCTTGGTAGCTAAAGGTTTCAAGCAAATTCATGGTATTGACTATGATGAAACCTTTTCTCCAGTAGCGATGTTTAAGTCCATTCGAATCATGCTTGCAATTGCAGCCTACCATGACTATGAGATATGGCAGATGGATGTCAAAACTGCGTTTCTGAATGGAAACCTACTCGAGGATGTGTATATGACACAACCTGAGGGTTTTGTAGATCCACAGCATACTAGCAGAGTATGCAAGCTGCTAGGTCCATTTATGGACTAAAGCAAGCTTCTCGGAGCTGGAATCTTCGATTCGATGATGCAATCAAACAGTTTGGTTTCATCAAGAATGAAGATGAGTCTTGTGTCTACAAGAAGGTTGTAGGGGATATAGTTGTCTTCCTCATATTATATGTGGATGACATACTACTTATTGGTTTGGACATCCCTATACTTCAGTCTGTCAAGACTTGGCTAGGGAGTTGCTTCTCAATGAAGGACTTAGGTGATGCATCCCACATTCTAGGGATACAGATCTATAGAGATAGATCTAAGAGATTGCTTGGCCTATGTCAGAGTACATACATTGACAAGGTACTTCTTCGGTTTGCCATGCAGAACTCGAAGAAGGGATTTCTGCCGATGTCACATGACGTGAGTCTTTCGAAGACTCAAGGTCCCTCTTCTAGAGAGGAGAGAGACTGCATGGATCAGATCCCTTATGCTCATGTATGCCATGCTATGTACTTGACCTGATGTCTCGTATGCTTTGAGCATGACGGTGATACCGGTCAGATCCTGGTGAAAGTCATGGATAGCAGTTCAGAATATTCTTAAGTACTTAAGAAGGACTAAAGAATATTTCTTGATATATGGAGGCAATGATGAGCTAGCTGTAAAGGGTTACAGTGATGCTAGCTTCCAGACCTCGGGATGACTATAGATCGCAATCGGGTTCGTGTTTTGCTTAAATGGTGGTGTTGTGAGTGGAAGAGTCGAGCGGGACACGATGGTGATTCTATGAGGCCGAGTATATTGCTGCATCAGAGGCAGCAAAGAAGGCAGTTTGGATCTGCAAGTTCATCACTGAACTTGGGGAGGTTCCAAGCATCGCTGACCCAGTTGAGCTCTATTGTGACAACAATGGAGCTATAGCACAAGCGAAGGAACCTCGCTCACACCAGCGGACCAAGCACATACTACAGTGCTACCATCTCATTCGAGAGATTATCGATAGAGGAGATGTGAAGATTTGCAGAATACCTACAGAGGCTAACATCGCAGATCCCTTGACCAAGGCTTTGGCACAGAGGAAGCATGATGGTCACACTAGGTCATTAGGCCTTAGAGCCTATACTGATTGGCACTAGTGCTAGTGGGAGATTGTTAGTTAGAGCCCTAGAGCCAATCATTTGATGATTGTATGGACTCATTGTATCATATTCTTGTATATTAATAAAGGAATTTGTTTGGTTATTATACTTGTTTGTATTAGTGCCAAATAGACTAAGTATAATAGCATCCTTGAGTAGAAGGTTCATACCTATATCAATCGATTAGTTGAATCGATAGTGAGATGATATAGGGAACACTACTCTAAATCATTCCTAGTCGAGTATTAACATTCAAGGACAATGTTAATGCAATAAGACTAGCATGTAGGTCAGCTCGATGACTTGATCTCACAAGTCATGGATATAGAGATATCAAGCTAACACATGGGTATACATTGGAGAATGTATACTGAATGACCCGCCATGAGAAAGTATCATGGATCGTTATATGAGTGTCATATACTTTCTCATGTGGCTATTAGTATGACTATTAGTCCTTAGACCTGAAGTCACCATGGATCCCTACATAAGGAGTTATGTACTTTGGTTTCGTCAAACGTCACCCGTAACTGGGTGGACTATAAAGGCGATTACTGGGTATATAACGAATTATACAGAGGGATGTGAGTGATGTAGATGGGATCTATCCCTCTCATATGACGGGAGCGACATCGGTATTCTTGATAGAGTGAGACCACTAAGTGAATCGCCATGCCCAAATGAGTCAACATTAGTTGTTGAGCTCATTTGATCGAGTGAGTATACTTAGAGTTCAAGATTTAGATTGATTAGAGGATGACACGGTCTATGCCTCACATTGATCCATCTAGATGTCTAGGATAGAAGGACAATGTCACATATTGTGAGGAGTCACAATTAGTAGTCACAAGGTGATGTTGGATCTCAACATTCTTGAAACTTGGGTAGTAATGATGTGTTGCTAGATACCGCTCATTACTTATGCTCCTAAATGGGTTTAGGGGCATTGCCAACGTTACAAGAACCTATAGGGTCACACACTAAGGACAATTAGATGGAGGTTAGGTTCATATGATGAACCAAGAGGACTTGATTCATTTGATGGATCCAATTGGATTAAGAGTAATCCAAATTGGGCTAATTGAGTTAGACTCAAGTTGATTCATGTATACAATGAGTCTAATTTAGATTATGACTCATTAGATCAATTTAATTTAATGAATTAGATTCATTATATTAAGTTGGCTCGAATCAAATGGTTGGATTAGATCCACCATGGTAGAGATTGAGTCAAGTTTGACTTGACTTGAGAAGGAAGACCAAAGGTCAATTTTGACTTGACCTTTTGCCACCTCATTGGTGAGTTGGCAATAGGTGGACCAATGATGATGTTCCACATCATCATGGTGTGCCACCTCATGGGAGTTACAATCCCATTCTCTTTAATGAGGCATTAAATGAGAAATGGGGGTTACTCTTGGAGATGTGGCCGACCACTTTAGAGGGGTTAATGAAATTCATTTTCATTCAACTCCTCATTCACTCCTTTCTTCTTCCTCAAGCTCTCCCTCTCCCTCTCCTCTTTGCTTGGTCGAATCTCATTAAGGTGCTAGCACACCTTTGTATAAGGTTTTCTCCATCTACGTGTCCGTGTGGATACTTCTAGAGGACCGACGCTTGACAGTCTAGAGATCCGGCAATTCCTTGGACGAGCGGGATAAGCGAATGGCATGCAACAAGGGTAAAATTCTTAACATGTAGATCTAGGAGTAGATCTAAAAAGGTTTTTCAAACTCGTACTCGTAATTTTCGTTCGATTTTTCCTTGCACGGATCTACGGGTTTGGGTGATTCGGGGTTTCCGCGACGCGAAAAGCGGTTTTCGCGGCCCGAAGAACCCAACACTAGAGAGTTGTCTACGTTGACAACTTCGAGATCCGGCGTACCTTGGACTTGTGGGATTGTGTAGGGCGCGCTTCAAAGGTATAACCTTTCTTCATGTAGATCTAGGAGTAGATCTAAGTTGTAAACTCGTACTCGTAAATTTTGAAATCTATTCTTCGCACGAGATCCAGTGGCATGGGTGATTGGGGGTTTCCGTGACGCGAAAAGCGGTTTTCGCGGCGCGAAAAACCCAACAGTGGTATCAGAGCCACGTGCGAAGTGAGTACGAGTTTAGATCCATATTTTTATGAAAAATATAGATCTGTAAACTTTCTGTAAATTCATGTTTTTATAGTTTTAATGGGTGTTTTTCTCGTAGAAGCGAAGAACAAGTGTTTAGACACTTGTAGGCTTTGACTATCGAGAAGGTTTTTCCGAAACGGCAATGTTTCGCCCCAAAAATTTTTGGGACAGCGGGCTTAGGCACTGTTAGATCGCAAAGTAACCCTCGCGATGGTTAGATCGCGGGTAGGGGCGCTACCCCTGGCCCCTCAAGGGGATTCGTGTTAGTTAGAGCCCTAGAACAAATCATTTGATGATTGTATGGACTCATTGTATCATATTCTTGTATATTAATAAAGGCATTTATTTGGTTATTATACTTTTTTGTATTAGTGCCAAATAGACTAAGTATAATAGCGTCCTCTAGTAGAAGGTTCATACCTATATCAATCGATTAGTTGAATCGATAGTGAAATGATATAGGGAACACTACTCTAAATCATTCCTAGTCGAGTATTAACATTCAGGGACAATGTTAATGCAATAAGACTAGCATATAGGTCAGCACGATGACTTGATCTCACAAGTCATGGATATAGAGATATCAAGCTGACACATGGGTATACATTGGAGAATGTATACTGAATGACCCGCCATGAGAAAGTATCATGGATCGTTATATGAGTGTCATATACTTTCTCATGTGGCTATTAGTATGACTATTAGTCCTTAGACCTGAAGTCACCATGGATCCCTACATAAGCTTTGTTCAAAACGTCACTGGGGTGGATCTATGCGGGGATAGATTGATTAGAGGATGACGGTCTATGCCTCATATTGATCAATCTAGATGTCTAGGATAGAAGGACAATGACATATTTTTGAGGAGTCACAATTGGTAGTCACAAGGTGATGTCGGATCTCGACATTCTTGGGTAGTAATGATGTGTTGCTAGATACCGCTCATTACTTATGCTCCTAAATGGGTTTAGGGCATTGCCAACGTTACAAGAACCTATAGGGTCACACACTAAGGACAATTAGATGGAGATTTGGTTCATATGATGAACTAAGAGGATTAGATTCATTTGATGAATCATATTGGATTAAGAGTAATCCAAATTGGGCTAATTGAGTTGGACTCAAGTTGATTCATGTATTCAATGAGTCTAATTTAGATTATGACTCATTAAATCAACTTAATTTAATGAATTAGATTCATTATATTAAGTTGGCTTGAATCATATGGTTGGATTAGATCAACCATGAGAGATTTGATCAAGTTTAACTTGATTTGAGAGGAAGAGAAAAAGTCATGTTTGACTTGACTTTTTGCTACATCACTAGAGAGTTGGCAAGATGTGGACCAATAGGATTGCTCCACATCATCAATGTGTGCCACCTCATGGAGGTTACAAGCCTCCATAGCATTTAATGTGGCCGGCCCACATTAAATGAGGAGGTTACACTTGTTGTCATGTCATTTAGTGAGGTGGCAAGATGTGGACCAATAGTGTTGATCCACATCATCCTAGAGTGCCACCTCATGGGGGTTACAACTCTTAATGATCTCCACATTAATTGGAATTTAATGTGGGGGTTACACCTCCTAGAGTGGCCGGCCACTTGATGGCTAAGGGGTTGTTTGAATTTCCTCTCATGGATTATTGATTTCATTCACTCTTCTTCTCCCATGGGTGCTATCTCTTCTCCTTCTCCCATTCCTTGGCCGAACACTCCATTGGTGCTAGCACACCTTGTGTTTTGGTCATCTCCTTCTACTTGTGTCTGTGTGGATACATATAGAGGTTGTCTACTTTGACAACTAGAGATCCGGCGACATCTTGGACAAGCGGGAACGCGAAGGGCTTCGCTACAAGGGTAATGATCTTAACTTTAGTGTAGATCTAAAGTTTTTATAAACTCGTACAAGAAAAATATTTTTCGATAATTTTGTTTACGAATCTTTGCACGAGATCCATGACTTTGGGTGACGCGGGGTATGATTGGCTTTAGGGCTCCAACGAACAACAGTGGTATCAGAGCCACGTGCAAATTCTTGTACGAGTTCGTTTGTATTTTTATGAAAAATATACCTTCTGTGATTTTCTGTAAAAATAGAGTTTTTATGAGTAATTTTTCCGTAGAAGCGAAGCACAAGTGTCTCGGCACTTGCAGGCTTGACCACGGGAAGTTTTCTTTAAACGGCTTCGTTTTGCCCCAAAAGGAGCAACTCACGATGGTTAGATTGTGGGTAGGGGCATTGCCCCTAACCCCGCAAGGGAATTTGCTCCGCGATTGCACCCGAAATCGCTAAAAACGAACCCGCCGGAAGATTTTTCCGAAACGGCAATGTCTCGACCCAAATCGTTTTGGGACAGCGGGTTTAGGCACTGTTGGATCGCAAAGGAACCCTTGCGATGGTTAGATCGCGGGTAGGGGCGCTGCCCTTGGGCCCCGCAAGGGGATCCGTTCCACGATTGCGCCCGAAACCGCTAAACGGGACCGCCGGGAAATTTTACTCATAAAAATTGTAAATATTATTTTTAAAATTACAGAAAAATTATGAAAAATATATAATTTTGAATTATATATTAATTTATGATAGTCATGACCCAAAATACCCAATAAGATTGGATTTGTGTTGTAATTCATGTCTGATGTACATCATATGATTGTGTGTCGTATTTTTATTTTTCCCACTGCTGATCGTGCCTTTCTCTTATTCTGTTGTAATTAGATTTAGACTAATGTAACTCGAGTTTCAAATTGTAATGTACAAATTGGAGCGGTGGAGGGTCCACACGAGACGGAGTTCCGAGGCGGGCACGAGCAACACAAGGTGGTCAAAGGATGGAGAAGAGGTTGACCCTAGGTTGACCATTCGATCTTCTCATTGGCTTGAGAAGATCATAGTAGGGCCATGACTAAATCACAAATAGATTAATTAATTAATTGTTATGTATCTGATGCTTGTTTAATAATTAATTAATTAATTAGTGTCTTAACGATTAGATTAGATCTAAGTCGTGCACATGATGCACCCTTGCGATTAAATTAGATCTAAGTCGTGCACATTAGATCATACTAAGCCTTGGGCGTATTAACCAAAGCTAACTCAAGGGTTAGTATGATGTGGATCTTGTCCCACAAGAATTATAGTATTCAGTGGGAGCATCATTTAGTTAAAGGCCTAATTAAATGATTTTAAAAGAATATGATATTTATTTCTGCAAATTTTTTGTTGTAGATAACCATGACATCGAATACGAACTCTTTCTCCCTGCGTTCTGTCCTTAAGAAGGACAAGCTCAATGGAGCAAATTTCCTGGACTGGTACAGGAACCTGAGAATTGTTCTCACTCAGGAACGTAAACTGTACGTTCTGGAGCAGCCCATTCCGGAGGCTCCTCCTGCCACTGCCACGCGAGCAGACCGAGATGCTTACAAGAAGCATCAAGATGACGCATTAGATGTGTCCTGTCTTATGCTCGTGACCATGAACTCTGAGCTTTAGAAGTAACATGAGTTGATGGGCGCTTACGATATGGTTGAGCATCTTTGTCACCTATATCAAGGACAAGCAAGGCACTGGAAGAGGAACTCCAAAGAATACCTGGAAGATCTTAAGAAGAAGAGAAATAAGATTTCTACTTCAGGTATACATGTTATAGAAGTCAACCTCTCTATTTCTTCATCGTGGGTATTAGATACCGGATGTGCTTCGCACATTTGTACTAATGTACGAGGAATAGCAGAGCATTGAAGGGTGAGATAGACCTACGAGTAGGCAATGGAGCACGAGTTCTTATTTAGGAACTTATCATCTATCTTTCCCTTTAGGCTTGTACTAGAATTAGATGATTGTTGTTATGTGTTGACTAAGAACATTATATCAGTTTCTTGTTTGGACAAGAAAGGATTCTTTATAATAAAGAACAAATGTTGTTCTATTTAAATGATATGTTCTATTGTAATGCACCTCATAAACGGACTCTATATTCTAGATCTAGAGCCCTATCTATAACGTTAGTACCAAGAGGTTCAAATCGAACGATATGAACCAACCTATCTTGTCTAGGTCATATCAAGCGCTTATCCCTCCATAAGGATGGTTTTGGACTCATTTGATTTTGAATCATATGAGATATGCGAGTCATGCCTACGGGCAAGATGACCAAGCTCGTGGGAGAGCGATTTTTAGGACTCATACATAGTGATGTATGTGGCCCTTTCAAGGTCAGGCGTTATAGGTACATCATGTCGATGACTTATACTGTGTACTTGATGACACATAAGTCCTTTGAAAAGTACAAAGAATTTAATAATGAAGTACACCGGTAAGAGTATTAAGATACTGATCGGTGGAGAATACCTAGCCATGAGTTTCGTGACTACCTAAGTGTGGGATTCTATCCCAACTCACTCCTCTGGAACAGGAATGGTGTATCGAAAGGAGGAATCGCTATTAGATATGGTACGTCTATGATGAGTCCACGATCTTTACCTTTGGGGCTATGCAAGGAAGCCAAAGAATTCAAGAAGAGAAATAAGATTTCGGTATACATGTTATAGAAGTCAACCTCTCTATTTCATCGGGTATTAGATGATGTTTACATTTGAATGTACACGAGGAATAGCAGGCATTGAAGGTGAGATAGACTCACGAGTAGGCAATGGAGCACAGTTCGCTATTGTCGTAGGAACTTATCATCTATCTCTTCCTTAGGCTTGTACTAGAATTAGATGATTGTTGTTATGTGTCTGACTAAGAACATTATATCAGTTTCTTGTTTGGACAAGAAAGGATTCTGCTTATAATAAAGAACAAATGTTGTTCGTCTATTTAAATGATATGTTCTATTGTAATGCACCATTAACGGACTCTATATTCTAGATCTAGAGAGCCCTATCTATAACGTTAGTACCAAGAGGTTCAAATCGAACGATATGAACCACACCTATCTCTCGCACCGCTTAGGTCATATAAATGACAAGCGCTATCCTACTCCATAAGGATGGTTTTGGACTCATTTGATTTTGAATCATATGAGATATGCAGTCATGCCTACGAGGCAAGATGACCAAGGCTCCTTTTAGTGGGCATCGAGAGAGCGACCGATTTTTAGGACTCATACATAGTGATGTATGTGGCCCTTTCAAGGTCGCCGTTAGAGGCGGAGGTACATCATCACGCTTCGATGACTTCAAGAGATACGATGTGTACTTGATGACACATAAGTCCGAATCCTTTGAAAAGTACAAAGAATTTAATAATGAAGTACAGAACCCGACTTGGTAAGAGTATTAAGATACTTGATCTGATCGAGGTGGAGAATACCTTAGCCATGAGTTTCTCGTGACTACTAGCCGAGTGGGATTCTATCCCAACTCACTCTCCGGAACACCACAAAGGAATGGTGTATCTCAGGAGGAATCGACTCTATTAGATATGGTACGGTCTATGATGAGTCTTCCGACATACCTTTGGGGCTATGCTCAGACACGGCAGCTTTTATACTCAACCGAGTTCCATCCAAGGCCGTGATAAAGACATATAGGATATGGACTGGGAGAGATGCCCAGGTGTCTTTCATGAGGATTTGGAGGCTTACGACGACGTCAAGTCTCAGACAAATTAGAACCCAAATCCGACAAGTGCTATTTCATCGGATATCCCAAGGAAACTAAGGGATATTATTTTACATTCCCACAGCACAAGGTAGTTGTGGCAAAGACGGGTCTTTCTAGAAAGGATTTTGTTTCTAGAAAACTAGGAGGAGTTCGATCTTGAAGAAGTTCAAGATGCAACAATACATTGATGCCTCAATGGAAATTGAATCGAACCACAAGTTGTGGATGATGTTATTCCACAAAGAGTTGAGGAACAACAACCGGTTCAAGTAGACATACCTCTTCGCAGTCTGATAGGGTACGTCTCACCGAGAGATATTCATTTCTCTTGTCCGACCATGATGACGTTGTACTCATAGAGGATGAGCCACCACCTATCAAGAAGCATCGAGACCAGATTCGAGAAATGGCTAGAGGCCATGAGATCCGAGATGGATTCCATGTACACCAACCAAGTATGGACTTTGGTTGATCCACCAAGGGGTAAAACCCATTGGGTGTAAGTGGGTCTTTAAGAGAAAGACCGACATGGATGGACTTATCTATAAGGGTCGCGGTAGCTAAAGGTTTCAAGCATTCATGGTATTGACTATGATGAAACATTTTCTCCAAGCGATGTTTAAGTCCATTCAGATCATGCTATTGCAGCCTACCATGACTATGAGATATGGCAGATGGATGTCAAACCGTTCTGAACGGAAACCTGCTCGAGGATGTGTACATGACACAACCTGAGGGTTTTACCACAAGACATAAGAGTATGCAAGCTTCATAGGTCCATTTATGGACTAAAGCAAGCTTCGAGTCCGGAATCTTCATTTCGATGATGCGATCAAACAGCTTGGTTTCATCAAGAACAAAGATGAACCTTGTGTCTACAAGAAGGTTGTAGGGATGTAGTTGTCTTCTCATATTGTATGTGGATGACATACTACTCATTGGGAAGGACATCCTATGCTTCACTGACAAGTTGGGAGTTGCTTTTCAATGAAAGACTTAGGCGAGGCATCCCGCATTCTAGGACATGATCTATAGAGATAGATCTAAGAGATTGCTTCGCCTTCCGAGTACATACATTGACAAGGTACTCCTTCGGTTTGCCATGCAGAACTCCAAGAAGGGATTTCTGCCGATGTCACATGGCGTGAGTGTTTCAAGACTCAAGGTCCTTCTTCTAGAGAGGAGACCGCATGGATCAGATCCCTTATGCCTCACCCATAGGATCAATCATGCGCCATGCTATGTACTTGACCGACGCCCTTATGCTTTGAGCATGACGAGCAGATACCATCAGATCCAGTGAAAGTCATCGATAGCGGTCAAGAATATTCT
Source organism: Zingiber officinale (assembly GCF_018446385.1). Taxonomy (NCBI): domain Eukaryota; kingdom Viridiplantae; phylum Streptophyta; class Magnoliopsida; order Zingiberales; family Zingiberaceae; genus Zingiber; species Zingiber officinale. The sequence goes on from NC_056004.1 coordinate 15,223,778, forward strand.
TAAGTACTTAAGAAGGACTAAAGAATATTTCTTGATATAGGAGGTAATGATAAGCTAACTTTAAAGGGTTACGTGATGCCAGCCCGAGACGGATCGTGATCATTATCGATCGCAATGTGGTTCTGATTTTGCTTAAATGGTGGTGCGTGAGCTAGAAGAGTTCAAGCAGACACAATAGTCGATTCTACAACAGAGGTCGAGTATATTGCTGCATCAGAGGCAGCAAAGGAGATCAGCAAGTACATCACTGAACTTGGGGTGGTTCCAGCATCGCTGACCCCATTGAGCTCTACAGGAAATAGTACAAGCAAAGGAACCTCGCTCACACCAATGGACCAAGCACATACTACGCTTCCATCTCATTCGATAGATTATCGATAGAGGAGATGAAGATTTACATAGTACCTACAGAGGCTAACATCGCAGATCCCTTGACCAAGGCTTTGGCACAGAGAAAGCATGATGGTCACACTAGGTCATTAGGCCTTAGAGCCTATACTGATTGGCACTAGTGCTAGTGGGAGATTGTTAGTTAGAGTCCTAGAGTTGATGATTGTATGGACTCATTATATCATATTCTTGTATATTAATAAAGGCATTTGTTTGGTTATTTTACTTATTTGTATTAGTGTCAAATAGACTAAGTATAATAGCGTCCTTGAGTAGAAGGTTCATACCTATATAAATCGATTAGTTGAATCGATAGTGAGAGATGATATAGGAACACTACTCTAAATCATTCCTAGTCGAGTATTAACATTCTGTGACAATGTTAATGCAATAAGACTAGCATGTAGGTCATCGATGACTTGATCTCACAAGTCATGGATATAGAGATATCAAGTCGACGTATACATTGGAGAATGTATACTGAATGACCGCCATGAGAAAGTATCATGGATCGTTATGAGTGTCATATACTTTCTCATGTGGCTATTAGTATGACTATTAGTCCTTAGACCTGAAGTCACCATGGATCCCTACATAGGAGTTATGTACTTTGTTTCACAAACCTCACCCGTATGACTATAAAGCGATTACTGGGTATACAAATTATGCAGAGGGATGGTGATGTAGATGGGATCTATCCTCCCATATGGACGGGGCATTAATATTCTTGATAGAGTTAGACCACGAAGTATGGTTATGCCCAAATGAGTCAACATTAGATGTTGAGCTCATTTGATCGAGTAAGTCTACTTGAGTTCAAGATTTAGATTGATTAGAGGATGACACGGTCTATGCCTCATATTGATCAATCTAGATGTCTAGGATAGAAGGACAATGACATATTTTGTGAGGAGTCACAATTGGTAGTCACAAGGTGATGTCGGATCTCGACATTCTTGTAACTTGGATAGTAGTGATGTACCGCTCATTACTTATGCTCCTAAATGGGTTTAGGCATTGCCAACGTTACAACTATAGGGTCACACACTAAGGACAATTAGATGGAGATTTAGTTCATATGATGAACTAAGAGGATTAGATTCATTTGATGAATCATATTGGATTAAGAGTAATCCAAATTGGGCTAATTGAGTTGGACTCAAGTTGATTCATGTATTCAATGAGTCTAATTTAGATTATGACTCATTAAATCAACTTAATTTAATGAATTAGATTCATTATATTAAGTTGGCTTGAATCATATGGTTGGATTAGATCAACCATGAGAGAGATTTGATCAAGTTTAACTTGATTTGAGAGGAAGAGAAAAAGTCATGTTTGACTTGACTTTTTGCCACATCGCTAGTGAGTTGGCAAGATGTGGACCAATAGGATTGCTCCACATCATCAATGTGTGCCACCTCATGGAGGTTACAAGCCTCCATAGCATTTAATGTGGCCGGCCCACATTAAATGAGGAGGTTACACTTGTTGTCATGTCATTTAGTGAGGTGGCAAGATGTGGACCAATAGTGTTGATCCACATCATCCTAGAGTGCCACCTCATGGGGGTTACAACTCTTAATGATCTCCACATTAATTGGAATTTAATGTGGGGGTTACACCTCCTAGAGTGGCCGGCCACTTGATGGCTAAGGGGTTGTTTGAATTTCCTCTCATGGATTATTGATTTCATTCACTCTTCTTCTCCCTTGGGTGCTCTCTCTTCTCCTTCTCCCATTCCTTGGCCGAACACTCCATTGGTGCTAGCACACCTTGTGTTTTGGTCATCTCCTTCTACTTGTGTCCGTGTGGATACATATAGAGGTTGTCTACTTTGACAACTAGAGATCCGGCGATATCTTTGAAAAGCGGGAACGCGAAGGGCTTCGCTACAAGGGTAATGATCTTAACTTTAGTGTAGATCTAAAGTTTTTACAAACTCGTACAAGAAAAATATTTTTCGATAATTTTGTTTACGAATCTTTGCACGAGATCCATGGCTTTGGGTGACTCGGGGTTTCCGCGATGCAAAAAAGCGGTTTTCGCGGCCCGAAGAACCCAACAATCCGTTCCGCGATTGCGCCTGAAAACGCTAAACGGGACCCCCGGGAAAAATTTACTCATAAAATTGTAAAAAAAAAATTATGAAAATTACAGAAAATTATGAAAAATATATAATTTAGAATTATATATCAATTTTGTCACAGTCATGGCCCAAAAGACCCAAATTGGATTTGGAAATGTGTTGTAATTCATAATACGTCCTGCGTGTTGTTATGTGATGTGCGTGCTGTATTTTATTTTATTTTCACGACCTGCGCGTCATGCCTTTCTCTTATATTCTGGTTGTAAATTAGTTTTAGACTCGAATGTAACTCATGTTTCAAAATTGTAATGTAAATTTTGAAGCGATGGAAGGTCCACACGAGACGGAGTTACGAGGAGGGCGCGAGCAACACAAGGTGGTCAAAGGAAGAAGCTTGAGAAGCTGTTGACCTTAGGTTGACCATTCGATCTTCTCATTGGCTTGAGAAGATCGTAGTAGGGCCATGACACAATCATAAAATAATTTAATTAATTGCTTATATGTATGTGATGCATGTTTAATTAAGTAGTTAATTAGTGCCTAGCGATTAGATTAGATCTAAATCGTGCACATGATGCACCCCACGATTAGATTAGATCTATATCAAGTATTTGATACACATCATCATTTAGATTAGATCTAAATCACGTTAACTCTAATGCCTACCGTGCCGTTATACCTACTACTACCTCGATCACATGTCGTTGTTGAATCTGCCAAAGCAGAGCAACACATATTATCTTGGTAGGGTACGGAGGGACAATCTTGGTCCTGCCTATCAACGCATGGGTGAGTTCAACTCAATTAGATTGAGTAACTAGTTAACTCGGTTGGAACGAGTACAACTATAAGCATTCTTCAAACGGTTAAAAAGATAGGTCAAAATCACATATATATTAACTCTTGGGCGTATTAGCCAAAGCTAACTCGAGTTTTAATATAAATGCGGATATTGATCCTATAAACAAGAGTTGCATAGAGATGTAATTGATAATCGTTACCTACCGATCATACTAAGTCTTGGGCGTATTAGCCAAAGCTAACTCAAGGGTTAGTATAATGTGGATCATGTCCCACAAAATTATAGAATTCAGTGAGAGCATCTTTTAGTTAAAGGCCTAATTAAATTATTTAAAAGAATATGATATTTATTTCTACATTTATTTCTGTTGTAGATAACCATGACGTCGAATACGAACACTTTCTCCCTGCGTTCAGTCCTTGAGAAGGACAATCTCAACGGAGCAAATTTCCTGGATTGGTACAGGAACTTTAGAATAGTTCTCACCCAAGAACGTAAACTGTACGTTCTGGAGCAGCCCATTACGGAGGCTCCTCCTGCCACTGCCACACAAGCAGACCGAGATGCTTACAAGAAGCATCAAGATGACGCATTAGATGTGTCCTGTCTTATGCTCGCGACCATGAACTCTGAGCTTCAGAAGCAACATGAGTTGATGGGCGCTTATGATATGGTTGAACATCTTTGTCACCTATATCAAGGACAAACAAGGCACTGGAAGAGGAACTCCAAAGAATACCTGGAAGATCTTAAGAAAAAGAGAAATAAAATTTCTACTTCAGGTATACATGTTATAGAAGTTAACCTCTCTATTTCTTCATCGTGGGTATTAGATACCGGATGTGCTTCGCACATTTGTACTAATGTACAAGCGCTGAGAAATAGCCGGGCATTGACGAAGGGTGAGATAGACCTACGAGTAGGCAATGGAGCACGGGTTGCTGCTATTGCTGTAGGAACTTACTATCTATCTCTACCCTCTAGGCTTATACTAGAATTAGATGATTGTTGTTATGTGCCTGCCTTGAGTAAGAACATAATTTCAGTTTCTTGTTTGGAAAAGAAAGGTTTCTCATTTATAATAAAGAACAAATGTTGTTATGCCTATTTAAACGATATGTTCTATTGTAATGCACCTCTGATAAACGGACTCTATATTCTAGACCTTCAGAGCCCTATCTATAACATAAATACCAAGAGCTTCAAGTCAAATGACATGAACCAAACCTACCTCTGACACTATCGCTTAGGTCATATAAATGACAAGCGCTTATCCCAGCTCCATAAGGATGGTTTGCTGGATTCATTTGATTTTGAATCATATGAGATATGCGAGTCATGCCTACGAGGCAAGATGACCAAGACTCCCTTTAGTAGGCACAGCTAGAGAGCGACTGATTTGTTAGGATTCCTCCTTTCGGATACACTATTCCACTGTGGTGTTCCAGGAGGAGTGAGTTGGGATAGAATCTCACACTCAGCTAGATAGTCACGGAATTCATGGCTAAGGTATTCTCCACCTCGATCTGATCGAAGCATCTTAATACTCTTGCTAAGCTTGGCAAGAGTATTAAGATACATCGATCAGATCGAGGTGGAGAATACCTTAGCCATGAGTTTCGTGACTATCTAGCTGAGTGTGGGATTCTATCCCAACTCACTCCTCCTGGAACACCACAGTGGAATGGTGTACCCGAAAGGAGGAATCGTACCCTATTAGATATGGTACAGTCTATGATGAGTCACATAGATCTTCCGACATTTCTTTGGGGCTATGCTCTAGACACGGCAGCTTTTATACTCAACCGAGTTCCATCCGAGGCCGTGATAAAGACACCATATAGGATATGGACTGGGAGAGATGCCCAGGTGTCTTTCTTGAGGATTTGGGGTTGTGAGGCTTACGTTAGACGTCAAGTCTCAGATAAATTAGGACCCAAATCTGATAAGTGCTACTTTATAGGATATCCCAAGGAAACTAAGGGATATTACTTCTACATTCCCAGTCAGCACAAGATAGTTGTGGCAAAGACTGGAGTCTTTCTAGAAAGGGACTTTGTTTCTAGAAAGACTAGTGGGAGTACATTCGATCTTGAAGAAGTTTAAGATGCGGATCCTAGCACTGAAGCCTCGATGGAAGTTGAATTGGAACCATAAAGTGTTGTGGCTGATGTTGTTCCACAAGGAGTTGAGGAACAACAACCAGTTCAAGTAGACATACCTCTTCGCAGGTCTGATAGGGTACGTCGTCAGCCTGAGAGATACTCATTTCTCTTGTCTGACCATGATGACGTTGTGCTCATAGAGGATGAGCCTACTACCTATCAGGAAGCTGTGATGAGGCTAGATTCCGAGAAATGGCTAGAGGCCATGAGATCCGAAATGGAATCCATGTACACCAACCAAGTATGGACTTTGGATGATCCACCTGAAGGGGTAAAACCCATAGGGTGTAAGTTGGTCTTTAAGAGAAAGACTGACATGGATGGACTTATCTATAAGGTTTCAAGCAGATTCATGGTATTGATTATGATGAAACCTTTTCTCCATTAGCGATGTTTAAGTCCATTCGGATCATGCTTGCTATTGCAGCATACCATGACTATGAGATATGGCAGATGGATGTTAAAACCGCGTTTCTGAATGGAAACCTGCTCGAGGATGTGTACATGACACAACCTGAGGGTTTTGTAGATCCACAGCATACTAGCAGAGTATGCAAGATGCATAGGTCCATTTATGGACTAAAGCAAGCTTCTCGGAGCTGGAATCTTCGATTCGATGATGCAATCAAACAGTTTGGTTTCATCAAGAACGAAGATGAGCCTTGTGTCTACAAGAAGGTTGTAGGGAATATAGTTGTCTTCCTCATATTGTATGTGGATGACATACTACTCATTCGGAAAGACATCCCTTTACTACAGTCTGTCAAGACTTGGATAGGGAAATACTTCTCAATGAAGGACTTAGGTGAAGCATCCCGCATTCTAGGGATACAGATCTATAGAGATAGATCTAAAAGATTGCTTGGCCTAAGTCAGAGTACATACATTGACAAAGTACTCCTTCTATTTATCATGCAGAACTCCAAGAAGTGATTTCTGCCGATGTCACATGACGTGAGTCTTTCGAAATCTCAGAGTCCCTCTTCTAGAGAGGAGAGAGATCACATGGATCAGATCCCTTATGCCTCAGCCATAGGATCTATCATGTACGCCATGCTATGTACTCGACCTGATGTCTCATATGCTTTGAGCGTGACGAGCAGATACCAGTCAGATCCTGGTCAAAGTCACTGGATAGCGGTCAAGAATATTTTTAAGTACTTGAGAAGGACTTAAGAATATTTCTTGATATATGGAGGCGATGATGAGCTAGCTGTAAAGGGTTACAGTGATGCCAGCTTCCAGACCGACCAGGATAATTAAAGATCGCAGTCTGAGTTCGTGTTTTGCTTGAATGGTGATGCTGTGAGCTGGAAGAGTTCACGGCAGTTCTACGACACTTCCATCTCATTCGAGAGATTATCAAGAGAGGAGATGTGAAGATTTGCAGAGTACCTACAGAGGCTAACATCGCGGATCCCTTGACCAAGGCTTTGGCACAGAGAAAGCATGATGGTCACACTAGGTCATTGAAGCTTAGAGCCTACACTGATTGGCCCTAGTGCTAGTGGGAGATTGTTAGCTAGAGCCCTAGAGCCAATCATTTGATGATTGTATTTTTGGACTTGTTGTATCATATTCAATATATAAATAAAGGCATTTGTCTTGGTTATTATACTTACTTGTATTTATGCCAAATAAACTAAGTATAATAGCGTCCTTGAGGAGAAGGTTCTCACCTATATCAATCGGTTAGTTGAACCGATAGTGAGATGATATAGGGAACACTACTCTTAATCATTCCTAGTCGAGTATTAACATTCAGGGACAATGTTAATGCAATAAGACTAGCATGTAGGTCAACTCGATGACTTGATCTCACAAGTCATGGATATGGAAATATCAAGTTGACACATGGGTATGCATTGGAGAATGTATAAGGAGTTGACATATGGATATGAAGTCACAATGGATCCCTACATAAGTAGTTATGTACTTTGGTTTCGTCAAACGTCACCCGTAACTGGGTGGACTATAAAGGCAATTACTGGGTATGTAATGAATTATGCAGAGGGATGTGAGTGATGTAGATGGGATCTATCCCTCCCATATGACGGGAGCGACATCGGTATTCTTAATAGAGTTAGACCACGAAGTGCATGGCCATGCCCAAATGAGTCAACATGAGATGTTGAGCTCATTTGATCGAGTGAGTCTACTTGGAGTTCAAGATTTAGATTGATTAGAGGATGACACGGTCTATGCCTCACATTGATCAATCTAGATGTTTAGGATAGAAGGACAATGTCACATATTGTGAGGAGTCACAATTAGTAGTCACAAGGTGATGTTGGATCTCAACATTCTTGTAACTTGGGTAGCAATGATGTATTGCCAGATGCCGCTCATTGCTTATGTTTCTAAAGGAGTTTAGAAACATTGACAACATTACAAGAACCTATTGGGTCACACACAAAGAAAAAGTGGATGGAGATTAGGTTCATATGATGAACCAATTGGATTAGGTTCATATGATGCACCAAGGATTGGATTCGGATTAATTCAAAATAGACTTATTGAGTTAGACTCAATTAGATTCAATTGTTGAATGAGTCTAATTTAAATTTGGTTCATTGAGTCAATTTAAATTAAAGAATTGAGATTCATTAAATTAAAATTGCCTTGAACCAAAGGTTGGTTTTAACTCAACAAGGAAGAGAATTGGTCAATTTTGACTTGACCAAATTGAAGTTGAAACATCAAGTTTGACTTGATGTATTGCCACATCATGAAGGTTGACTCATCCTACATGGCATGACTAACCTTGCCACATCATCTCCACCTCATCATGGTGTGCCACCTCATGGAGGTTACACACCATTCCATTTAATGTGGCCGGCCACATTAATGAGGGGAGTTACATGTGTGTGGCCGGCCACATAAAGAAAAGGAGTTTCATTTTGTGGCATTGATTTTGTGGTGTTGAATGCTTCTTCCTCCTTAGCTCTCTTCCTCCTCCCTCTTCTCTTTCTTGGCCGTGAGTTTCAAGGAAGAAACATGGTGAGTGGTTTTGAGTTTCATGAAAGAAAAATAGACTGATTGTCACATAGAAGAAGAAGAAGAGTGTTCTTGTATTTCATATTCTCTATTTTTCTTTCCAATCCCATCCGAGAGCCCTAGAAAGTGCTAGCACACTTGGGGTGCTTTCTTCTCCATCCTTGAGTGTTAGAGAACACATCTTGTTCGTGTGGATATCACTAGAGAGTTGTCTACGTTGACAACTTTGAGATCCGGCGTACCTTGGACTTGCGGGATTGCGTAGGGCACGCTTCAAAGGTATAACCTTTCTTCATGTAGATCTAGGAGTATATCTAAGTTGTAAACTCTTACTCGTAAATTTTGAAATCTATTCTTCGCACGAGATCCATTGGCATGGGTGATTCGGGGTTTCCGCGACGCGACGCGAAAAGCAGTTTTCGCGGCCCGAAAAACCCAACATTCAGTAGATATGGTTATGTGTACTTGATGACACATAAATCTGAATCCTTTGAAAAGTTCAAAGAATTCAAGAATGAAGTAAAGAACCAGCTTGGCAAGAGAATTAAGATACTTCGATCAGATCGAGGTAGAGAATACCTTAGCCATGAGTTTCGTGACTACCTAGCTGAGTGTGGGATTCTATCCCAACTCACTCCTCCTGGAACACCACAGTGGAATGGTGTATCCGTAAGGAGGAATCGTATCCTATTAGATATGGTACGATCTATGATGAGTCACACAGATCTTCCGACATACCTTTGGGATATGCTCTAGACACAGCAGCTTTTATACTCAACCGAGTTCCATCCAAGTTCGTGATAAAGACACCATATAGGATATGGACTGGGAGAGATGCTCAGGTGTCTTTCTATTAGTTAGAGCCCTAGAGCCAATCATTTGATGATTGTATGGACTCATTGTATCATATTCTTGTATATTAATAAAGGCATTTGTTTGGTTATTATACTTATTTGTATTAGTGACAAATAGACTAAGTATAATAGCGTCCTTGAGTTGAAGGTTCATACCTATATCAATCGATAAGTTGAATCGATAGTGAGATGATATAGGGAACACTACTCTAAATCATTCCTCGTCGAGTATTAACATTCAGGGACAATGTTAATGCAATAAGACTAGCATGTAGGTCAGTTCGATGACTTGATCTCACAAGTCATGGATATAGAGATATTAAGCTGACACATGAGTATACATTAGAGAATGTATACTGAATGACCCGCCATGAGAAAGTATCATGGATCGTTATATGATTGTCATATACTTTCTCATGTGGCTATTAGTATGACTATTAGTCCTTAGACCTGAAGTCACCATGGATCCCTACATAAGGAGTTATGTACTTTGGTTTTGTCAAACGTCACCCGTAACTGGGTGGACTATAAAGGCGATTACTGGGTATATAACGAATTATGCAGAGGGATGTGAGTGATGTAGATGGGATCTATCCCACCCATATGATAGGAGCGACATCGCTATTCTTGATAGAGAGAGACCACTAAGTGCATGGCCATGCCCGAATGAGTCAACATTAGATGTTGAGCTCATTTGATCGAGTGAGTCTACTTGGAGTTCAAGATTTAGATTGATTAGAGGATGACACGGTCTATGCCTCATATTGATCAATCTAGATGTCTAGGATAGAAGGACAATGTCACATATTGTGAGGAGTCACAATTAGTAGTCACAAGGTGATGTTGGATCTCGACATTTCTTGTAACTTGGGTAGTAATGATGTGTTGCTAGATACCGCTCATTACTTATACTCCTAAATGGGTTTAGGGCATTGCCAACGTTACAAGAACCTATAGGGTCACACACTAAGGACAATTAGATGGAGATTTGGTTCATACGATGAACCAAGAGGATTAGATTCATTTGATGAATCAAATTGGATTAGGAGTAATCCAAATTGGGCTAATTGAGTTAGACTCAAGTTGATTCATGTATTTAATGAGTCTAATTTAGATTATGACTCATTAGATCAAATTAATTTAATGAATTAGATTCATTATATTAAGTTGACTTGAATCAAATGGTTAGATTAGATCAACCATGAGAGAGATTGAGTCAAGTTTGACTTGACTAGAGAGGAAGAGGAAGAGTCAAGTTTGACTTGACTCTTTGCCACATCATGAGTGAGGTGGCAAGATGTGGACCAATAGTGTTGCTCCACATCATCTTGCTTTGCCACCTCATGGAGGTTACAAGCCTCCATTGCATTTAATGTGAGTTGGCCACATTAAATGAGTGGAGGTTACAAATTTGCCACATCATTGTGAAGTGGCAAGATGTGGACCAATGGTAATGGTCCACATCTTGATGATGTGCCACATCATAGGAGTTACAAAACACCTCTTAATGGCTTCACATTAATTGTGATTAATGTGGAATGGGAGTTACACTCCATGGAGTGGCCGGCCACACAAAAGTGGTGAATGAAATTTGATTTTCATTCAAGGTATTATTCCTTCTTCTTCTTCCTCAAGAGAGCTCTCTCCCTTTCCTCCTCTTATCGTGACCACACAAGGTGCTAGCACACCTTTTTGTGTGTTTTCTCCACCTACGTGTTCATGTGGATACTTCTATAGGAGTATCTATTTTGATACTCTAGAGATCCGGCAACTCCTTGGACGAGCGGGAATGCGAAAGGGCACACTTCGAAGGTATAACTCTCATCTAGTGTAGATCTAGAGTCTTTGAAACTCGTACTCGTATTTTGTTCGGTTTTCCTTGCACGGATCTACGGCTTTGGGTTATTCGGGGTTTCCGCGACGCGAAAAAGCGGTTTTTGCGGCCCGAAGAACCCAACAGTGGTATCAGAGCCACGTGCAAGGCTTGTACGAGTTTGTTTTTTGGTTTTATGAAAACTAAAGTTTCTGTAATTTTCTGTAAAATAATTATTTTTGGGTTTTTATGAGTATTTTTGTCGAGTAATCGAAGCACAAGTGTTTAGACGCTTGTAGGCTTCGGCTACCGGAAAGATTTTTCCAAAACGGCTTCGTTTCGCCCCAAAATTTTTGGGACAGCGGGCTTGGGTGCCATTAGATCGCTTAGGAGCAACTCGCGATGGTTAGATCGCGGGTAGGGGTACTGCCCCTAACCCCGCAAGGGGATTTGCTCCGCGATTGCACCCAAAATCGCTAAAAACGAACCCACCGGGAAGATTTTTCTGAAATGGCAATGTCTCGGCCCAAATCATTTTGGGACAGCGGGTTTAGGCGCTGTTGGATCACAAAAGAACCCTCGCGATGGTTAGATCGCGGGTAGGGGCGCTGCCCCTGGCCCCGCAAGGGGATCCGTTCTGCGATTGCACCCGAAATCGCTAAACGGGTCCGCCTGGAAATTTTACTCGTAAAAATTGTAAAAATTAATTTTAAAATTACAGAAAATTATGACAAATATATAATTTTGAATTATATATTAATTTTGTGATAGTCATGGCCCAAAACCCCAATGTGATTAGATTGTGTTGTAATTCATAATACGACCTGCGTGCCGTTATGTGTTTGCGAGTGTTGTATTATATTCGCGACCTGCGCGTCGTGCCTTCTCTTATATTCTTGTTGTAAATTAGATTTAGACTCGAATGTAACTCGAGTTTCAAATTGTAATGTACAAATTGGAGCGGTGGAGGGTCCACACGGGACGGAGTTCCGAGGCGGGCACGAGCAACACAAGGTGGTCAAAGGGAGGAGCTTGGAGAAGCTGTTGACCCTAAGTTGACCAGTCGATCTTCTCATTGGCTTGAGAAGATCGTAGTAGGGCCATGACTAAATCACAAATAGATTAATTAGTTAATTGCTTATGTATATGATGCATGTTTAATAAGTAATTAATTAATTAGTGCCTTACGATTAGATTAGATCTAAGTCGTGCACATGATGCACCCTTGCGATTAGATTAGATCTAAGTCGTGCACAAGATGTATCCTTTTCGATTAGATTAGATCTCGATCGAACCAACTCTAAATGCCTAACCGTGCCGTGATACCTATCACTACCTCGATCACATGTATTGTTGAATATGCCAAAGCAGAGCAATACATATTATCTTGGTAGGGTACGGAGGGACAATCTTGGTCCCGCCTATCAACGCATGGGTGAATACAAACTCAATTAGATTGAGTATTCCTAGTTGCTCGGTTAGATCGAGTCAACTATAGGCATTCTTCCAACGGTTGGAAAAAATAGGTCAAAATCACATCTATATAAACTCTCGGGCGTATTAGCCAAAGCTAACTCGAGTTTTAATATAAATGCGGATATTGATTTTATAAACAAGAGTTGCATAGAGATGTAATTGGTAATCGTTACCTACCGATCATACTAAGCCTTGGGCGTATTAGCCAAAGCTAACTCAAGGGTTAGTATGATGTGGATCTTGTCCCACAAGAATTATATAATTCAGTGGAAGCATCATTTAATTAAAGGCCTAATTAAATGATTTTAAAAGAATATGATATTTATTTCTGCAAATTTTCTGTTGTAGATAACCATGACGTCGAATACGAACTTTTTCTTTCTGCGATCTGTCCTTAAGAAGGACAAGCTCAATGGAGCAAATTTCCTGGACTAGTACAGGAACCTGAGAATAGTTCTCACCCAAGAACGTAAACTGTACGTTCTGGAGCAGCCCATTCCGGAGGCTCCTCCTGCCACTACCACGCGAGCAGACCGAGATGCTTACAAGAAGCATCAAGATGACGCATTAGATGTGTCTTGTCTTATGCTCGCAACCATGAACTCTGAGTTTCAGAAGCAACATGAGTTGATGAGCGCTTACGATATGGTTGAACATCTTTGTCACCTATATCAAGGACAAGCAGGGCACTGGAAGAGGAACTTCACAGGATACTTGGAAGATCTTAACAAGAAGATAAATAAGATTTCTACTTCAGGTATAAATGTTATAGAAGTCAACCTCTCTATTTCTTCGTCGTGGGTATTAGATACCGGATGTGCTTCGCACATTTGTACTAATGTGCAAGCACTGAGAAATAGCAGAGCATTGACAAAGGGCGAGATAGACCTACGAGTAGGCAATGAAGTACGGGTTGCTACTGTTGCTGTAGGGACTTATTTTCTATCTCTACCCTCTGGGCTTATACTAGAGTTAGACGATTGTTGTTATGTGCCTGCATTGACTAAGAACATTATATCAGTTTCTTGTTGGACAAGAAAGGATTCTCGTTTATAATAAAGAACAAATATTGTTCTGTCTATTTAAATGATATGTTCTATTGTAGTGCACCTCTGATGAACGGACTCTATATTCTAGACCTTGAGAGCTCTATCTATAACGTTAGTACCAAGAGGTTCAAATCGAACGATATGAACCACACCTATCTCTGGCACTGTCGCCTAGGTCATATAATGACAAGCACTTATCCCAGCTCCATAAGGATGGTTTGCTGGACTCATTTGATTTTGAATCATATGAGATATGCGAGTCATGCCTACGAGGCAAGATGACCAAGACTCCCTTTAGTGGGCACAGCGAAAGAGCAACTGATTTGGTTGGACTCATACATAGTGATGTATGTGGCCCTTTCAATGTTGCTGCTAGAGGCGGTTTTAGATACTTCATCACATTTACTGATGACTTCAGTAGATATGGTTATGTGTATTTGATGACACATAAGTCTGAATCCTTTGAAAAGTTCAAAGAATTCAAGAATGATGTACAGAACCAGCTTGGCAAGAGTATTAAGATACTTCGATCAGATCGAGGTGGAGAATACCTTAGCCATGAGTTTCGTGACTACCTAGCTGAGTGTGGGATTCTATCCCAACTCACTCCTCCTAGAACACCACAGTGGAATGGTGTATCTGAAAGGAGGAATCATACCCTATTAGATATGGTACGGTCTATGATGAGTCACACAGATCTTTCGACATACCTCTGGGGTTATGCTCTAGACACGGCAGCTTTTATACTCAACTGAGTTCCCTCCAAGGCCTTGATAAAGACACCATATAGGATATGGACTGGGAGAGTTGCCCAGGTGTCTTTCATCAGGATTTAGGGTTGTGAGGCTTACATTCGACGTCAAGTCTCAGACAAATTAGGACCCAAATCTAACAAGTGCTACTTTATTGGATATCCCAAGGAAACTAAGGGATATTACTTCTACATTCCCAGTCAGCACAAGGTAGTTGTGGCAAAGACTGGGGTCTTTCTAGAAAGGGACTTTGTTTCTAGAAAGACTAGGGGGAGCGCGTTCGATCTTGAAGAAGTTCAAGATGCGAACAATATCACTGATGCCTCGATGGAAATTGAACTGGAACCACAAAGTGTTGTGGATGATGTTGTTCCACAAAGAGTTGAGGAACAACAACCAGTTCAAGTAGACATACCTCTTCGCAGGTCTGATAGGTTACGCCGTCAGCCTGAGAGATACTCATTTCTCTTGTCTGACCATGATGACGTTGTGCTCATAGAGGATGAACCTACCACCTATCAGGAAGCTTTGATGAGACCAGATTATGAGAAATGGCTAGAGGCCATGAGATCCGAGATGGAATCCATATACACCAACCAAGTATGGACTTTGGTTGATCCACCTGAAGGGGTAAAACCCATTGGGTGCAAGTGGGTCTTTAAGAGAAAGATTGACATGGATGGACTTATCTATAAGGGTCGCTTGGTAGCTAAAGGTTTCAAGCAGATTCATGGTATTGACTATGATGAAACCTTTTCTCCAGTAGCGATGTTTAAGTCCATTCGGATCATGCTTGCTATTGCAGCCTACCATGACTATGATATGTGGCAGATGGATGTCAAAACCTCGTTTCTGAATGGAAACCTACTCGAGGATGTGTACATGACACAACCTGAGGGTTTTGTAGATCCACAGCATACTAGCAGAGTTTGCAAGCTGAATAGGTCCATTTATGGACTAAAGCAAGCTTCTCGGAGCTGGAATCTTTGTTTCGATGATGCAATCAAACAGTTTGGTTTCATCAAGAACAAAGATGTGCCTTGTGTCTACAAGAAGGTTGTAGGGGATATAGTTGTCTTCCTCATATTGTATGTGGATGACATACTACTCATTGGGAAGGGCATCCCTATGCTTAAGTCTGTCAAGACCTGACTAGGGAGTTGCTTCTCAATGAAGGACTTAGGTGAGGCATCCCGTATTCTAAGGATACAGAACTATAGAGATAGATCTAAGAGATTGCTTGGCCTAAGTCAGAGTACATACATTGACAAGGTACTCCTTCGGTTTGCCATGTAGAACTCCAAGAAGGGATTTCTGCCGATGTCACATGGCGTGAGTCTTTCGAAGACTCAAGGTCCCTCTTCTAGAGAGGAGAGAGACCGCATGGATCAGATCCCTTAAGTCTCAGCCATAGGATCGATCATGTACGCCATGCTATGTACTCGACCTGATGTCTCGTATGCTTTGAGCATGACGAGTAGATGCCAGTCAGATCCAGGTGAAAGTCACTAGATAGCGGTCAAGAATATTCTTAAGTACTTAAGAAAGACTAAAGAATATTTCTTGATATATGGAGGTAATGATGAGCTAGCTGTAAAAGGTTACAGTGATGCTAGCTTCTAGATCGATCAGGATGACTATCGATCGCAATCAGGGTTCGTGTTTTGCTTAAATGGTGGTGCTGTGAGCTGGAAGAGTTCGAAGCAGGACACAGTAGCTGATTCTACAACAGAGGCCGAGTATATTGCTGCATCAGAGGCAGCAAAGGAGGCAGTTTGGATCCGCAAGTTCATCACTAAACTTGGGGTGGTTCCTAGCATCGCTGACCCAGTTGAGCTCTATTGTGACAACAATGGAGCTATAGCACAGGCGAAGGAACCTCGCTCACACCAGCGGACCAAGCATATACTACGGCGCTTCCATCTCATTTGAGAGATTATCGATAGAGGAGATGTGAAGATTTGCAGAGTACCTACAGAGGCTAACATCGCAGATCCCTTGACCAAGGCCTTGGCACAGAGGAAGCATGATGGTCACACTAGGTCATTAGGCCTTAGAGCCTATACTGATTGGCACTAGTGCTAGTGGGAGATTGTTAGTTAGAGTCCTAGAGCCAATCATTTGATGATTGTATGGACTCATTGTATCATATTCTTGTATATTAATAAAGGCATTTGTTTGGTTATTATACTTATTTGTATTGGTGCCAAATAGACTAAGTATAATAGCGTCCTTGAGCAGAAGGTTCATACCTATATCAATCGATTAGTTGAATCGATAGTGAGATGATATAGGGAACACTACTCTAAATCATTCCTAGTCGAGTATTAACATTCAGGGACAATGTTAATGCAATAAGACTAGCATGTAGGTCAGTTCGATGACTTGATCTCACAAGTCATGGATATAGAGATATCAAGCTGACACATGGGTATATATTGGAGAATGTATACTGAATGACCCGCCATGAGAAAGTATCATGGATCGTTATATGAGTGTCATATACTTTCTCATGTGGCTATTAGTATGACTATTAGTCCTTAGACCTGAAGTCACCATGGATTCCTACATAAGGAGTTATGTACTTTGGTTTCGTCAAACGTCACCCATAACTGGGTGGACTATAAAGGCGATTACTGGGTATATAACGAATTATGCAGAGGGATGTGAGTGATGTAGATGGGATCTATCCCTCCCATATGACGGGAGCGACATCGCTTTTCTTGATAGAGTGAGACCACTAAGTGCATGGCCATGCCCAAATGAGTCAACATTAGATGTTGAGCTCATTTGATCGAGTGAGTCTACTTGGAGTTCAAGATTTAGATTGATTAGAGGATGACACGGTCTATGCCTCATATTGATCAATCTAGATGTCTAGGATAGAAGGACAATGTCACATATTGTGAGGAGTCATAATTAGTAGTTACAAGGTGATGTTGGATCTCGACATTTCTTGTAACTTGGGTAGTAATGATGTGTTGCTAGATACCGGTCATTACTTTTGCTCCTAAATGGGTTTAGGGCATTGGCAACGTTACATGAACCTATAGGGTCACACAGTAAGGACAATTAGATGGAGATTTGGTTCATACGATGAACCAAGATGATTAGATTCATTTGATGAATCAAATTGGATTAGGAGTAATCCAAATTGGGCTAATTGTGTTAGACTCAAGTTGATTCATGTATTTAATGAGTCTAATTTAGATTATGACTCATTAGATCAATTTAATTTAATGAATTAGATTCATTATATTAAGTTGACTTGAATCAAATGGTTAGATTAGATCAACCATGAGAGAGATTGAGTCAAGTTTGACTTGACTAGAGAGGAAGAGGAAGAGTCAAGTTTGACTTGACTCTTTGCCACATCATGAGTGAGGTGGCAAGATGTGGACCAATAGTGTTGCTCCACATCATCTTGCTTTGCCACCTCATGGAGGTTACAAGCCTCCATTGCATTTAATGTGAGTTTGCCACATTAAATGAGTGGAGGTTACTCATTTGCCACATCATTGTGATGTGGCAAGATGTGGACCAATGGTAATGGTCCACATCTTCATGATGTGCCACGTCATAGGAGTTACAAAACACCTCTTAATGGCTTCACATTAATTGTGATTAATGTGGAATGGGAGTTACACTCCATGGAGTGGCCGGCCACACAAAAGTGGTGAATGAAATTTGATTTTCATTCAAGGTATTATTCCTTCTTCTTCTTCCTCAAGAGAGCTCTCTCCCTTTCCTCCTCTTGCCGTGACCACACAAGGTGCTAGCACACCTTTTTGTGTGTTTTCTCCACCTACGTGTTCATGTGGATACTTCTAGAGGAGTATCTATTTTGATACTCTAGTGATCCGGCAACTCCTTGGACGAGCGAGAACGCGAAAGGGCACGCTTCGAAGGTATAACTCTCATCTAGTGTAGATCTAGAGTCTTTGAAATTCGTACTCGTATTTTGTTCGGTTTTCCTTGCACGGATCTATGCCTTTGGGTGATTCGGGGTTTCCACGACGCGAAAAAGTGGTTTTCGTGGCCCGAAGAACCCAACACTTTCATGAGGATTTGGGGTTGTGAGGCTTACGTTAGACGTCAAGTCTCAGATAAATTAGGACCCAAATCCGACAAGTGCTACTTTATAGGATATCCCAAGGAAACTAAGGGATATTACTTCTGCATTCCTAGTCAGCACAAGATAGTTGTGGCAAAGACTGGAGTCTTTCTAGAAAGGGACTTTGTTTCTAGAAAGACTAGTGGGAGTACATTCGATCTTGAATAAGTTCAAGATGCAGATCCTAGCACTGAAGCCTCGATGGAAGTTGAACTGGAACCACAAAGTGTTGTGGATGATGT
Source organism: Zingiber officinale (assembly GCF_018446385.1). Taxonomy (NCBI): domain Eukaryota; kingdom Viridiplantae; phylum Streptophyta; class Magnoliopsida; order Zingiberales; family Zingiberaceae; genus Zingiber; species Zingiber officinale. The sequence goes on from NC_056004.1 coordinate 15,242,521, forward strand.
TGTTCCAAAAAGAGTTGAGGAACAATAACCAGTTCAAGTAGACATACCACTTCGCAGGTCTGATATGGTACGTCGTCAGCCTGAAAGATACTCATTTCTCTTGTCTGACCATGATGACATTGTACTCATAGAGGATGAGCCTACCACCTTTCAGGAAGTTGTGATGAGACCAGATTCCGAGAAATGGCTAGAAGCCATGAGATCCGAAATGGATTCCATGTACACCAACCAAGTATGGACTTTGGTTGATCCACCTGAAGGGGTAAAACCCATAGGGTGTAAGTGGGTCTTTAAGAGAAAGACTGACATGGCTGGACTTATCTATAAGGGTCGCTTGGTAGCTAAAGGTTTCAAGCAGATTCATGGTATTGACTATGATGAAACCTTTTCTCCAGTAGCGATGTTTAAGTCCATTCGGATCATGCTTGCTATTGCAGCTTACCACGATTACGAGATCTGACAGATGGACGTCAAAACCGTATTTCTGAATGGAAACCTACTCGAGGATGTGTACATGACACAACCTGAGGGTTTTGTAGATCCACAGCATACTAGCAGAGTATGCAAGCTGCATAGGTCATTTATGGACTAAAGCAAGCTTCTCGGAGCTGGAATCTTCGATTCGATGATGCAATCAAACAGTTTGGTTTCATCAAGAATGAAGATGAGCCTTGTGTCTACAAGAAGGTTGTAGGGGATATAGTTGTCTTTCTCATATTGTATGTGGATGACATACTACTCATTGGGAAGGACATCCCTATGCTTCAGTCTGTCAAGACCTGGCTAAGGAGTTGCTTCTCAATGATGGACTTAGGTGAGGCATCCCATATTCTTGGGATACAGATCTATAGGGATAGATCTAAGAGATTACTTGGCCTAAGTCAGAGTACACATATTGACAAGGTACTCCTTCGGTTTGCCATGTAGAACTCCAAGAAGGGATTTCTGCCGATGTCACATGGCGTGAGTGTTTCGAAGACTCAAGGTCCTTCTTCTAGAGAGGAGAGAGACCGCATGGATCAAAACCCTTATGCCTCAGCCATAGGATCGATCATGTGCGCCATGCTATGTACTCGTCCTGATGTCTCATATGCTTTGAGCATGACGAGTAAATACCAGTCGGATCCAGGTGAAAGTCACTGGATAGCGGTCAAGAATATTCTTAAGTACTTAAGAAGGACTAAAGAATATTTCTTGATATATAGAGGCGATGATGAGCTAGTTGTAATGGGTTAAAGTGATGCTAGCTTCCAGACCGACCAGGATGATTATAGATCGCAGTCGGGGTTCGTGTTTTGCATTAATGGTGGTGCTGTGAGCTGGAAGAGTTCGAAGCAGGACACAGTTGTAACACCCACTAAGCTTTTAAGATAAGCATATGAATGTAGGATTTTGCCTTAGAAAAATAAAAGGAAGTGGGTTGAAGCAAAAAGAAATAAAATGAAATAAAAAGAAGAGGAGGTCAAGGATTGAACCTTGAACCTCTTATATTATAATTTAGAGAATTAATTAGTAGAAACCAATTGGGATAGAGAGAAGATATTGATAGAAAAGGAGGGAAAGATAAGGGTGAGAGTAAAAGTTAGCCAAAAGAAAACAAGAAAAGAGCAAGAGAAAGGCAACTTGCCTTCCTTCCTTCTCTCCCTCTTTCTCTCTTCTCTTGCCGAAAATAAAAGAGGCTAATTAAGGGGATTCATTCCCCCTTATTTCACCATGAATGATGAGGATAAATAAATAAATAAAAATAAAAAGGAAATAGAGAAAAAGGGCTAAGGGAGAAGGAAAGCAAGAGCTAATTTTGCTACTTCTTCCTCCTTAACATAAAAGGGAGCAAGTAAAGAGAAGAATTCTAATTTTTCTCTCATTTCTCTCATTCTTCCCTCTCCCTCACCGAGAACCTCAGTCCCCTCTCCTCCATCTTCGGCCCCAATCCAAGGTTTTCTCCTAAGAAAGCCTAAGATACAAGGAGGACTTAGCAAGGGAATCAAGGAAAGGGAACTAGAAGAAGAGGCTACTTCTTCCATCACCATGCCTTAGATCCACAAGCGAAAAGGATGTAAGCTTCCCCTCACCTGTGGTACAAGGCTTTTTATGTGATTTTCGGATTTTATGAGGATTAGAAACCTAGAATAGAATTTAATAAAAAAAATTCGGCCAAAGAAGAGTTTTCAAATCTAGGAAGGTTTAAACAAGTCCTCATTTCATAATATTTTTCTATGCTATGTAGGAAGGTTTTCCTTCATGTTTTTATACCTATATGATGCTTGGTCAGAGGAGTACCTAACCCTAGAATTTTGGACAAAAATATTTTAAAGAGGTTAGGGAAATCATTGTTTAACCAAACTAGTACAAGATTCCCTCCACGAATTACTAAGGATCTTTTATTTGTTTTTCTTGCTTGAAAGTTACTTGGAACCAAAGGAAATCCCCTCATATGTTTCGGCCAAGAAAAGAGCTTAGGGTTAGGAAGACCTTTAAATTTAAGTAACCATGTTTATATGATAGAATATAGAGTTCTCTTAAAGAATTGCATGTTGAATATTGCTAGAAATTCATGAACTCTTCATTAAGATTTTCGGCCATGTTAAGATGGATAGCTTAGGAAAGCTTAAACAAAATTTTAACATGCTCAAGACCTCTGTGATATTAAGATATGAAAGTGGTTTAATGCTCTCATGCTTAATTAGGGTATAGAGAATTTAGTTACATGATATATGACTTGTAAGGTCACAAGGGTCCTAGCTTGTTTATGAACCAAATTTGTATATGATGTTCTTAGTAATTTTTGCCATGAAACTTACTTAGGTTTTCGATGCTTTAGGCAACTTAAAACCTAGTTTAGAGAATGGTAAGTTTCGGCCATGAGGAAAAATAAAAGAAAAAGGAAAGAAACCTAGGAAGCCTAAGACACAATGCACATGTATGTTTATTATGCTTGTCTTTATACATGCTATGAAACTTGTATGACTTCCTATGCTTTTAGGCTATTTGAAGCAAAGTTAACCACTGATGGGTCTCGGCCAAGTAGGGTTTAAATGACCTAGAGGCCTTAGAATTGAAACCAATTGTGTTAAAAATGCTTCTTATGGAAATATGATAATGTGTTGATTGTGTCACATGCTTGTATAATTTTTCCATAACCTAAATGGACCATTGTAGGTCTCGGCCATGAAGGGATAGATGCCCTAGAAACCCTAGAATGAAAATTAAATATGCTCATGTCACTCTACATGAAATATGATAAGTAGAAAGCCAAAGTTCTCATGCTATATGTTGCTTAATGACCTAAAATGAGGCTAGGGTATGTTTCGGCCATACCCTTTGTATGATACCTTATTATGAATTTATACAAGATGTTAGTTCAAGTTCACATGCGTGTATGCTTGTTTTTCGCCCTAATGAATACTTGTGAAATTTTGGCCATGACATATGTTAAGGGCTTGAAGAACTTAGGAATTAGCTCAAATATGATTACTATGTTACTTGGAAGAAAAATGCTATAAATATGGTTTAAGGTTTCCATTCTTTCATGACATTTGGGACCTTGTTTCACACCTGATAAGGTTCGGCCACATGAAGTTTAGGGACTTGGAGAACTTAGAAACCAAGTTAATCATGCTTATAATGCTTCCTATGAAATTGATGTGATGATAATTTAGGTTCCACATGCTTGGAGGTTATTTTTACCTAAATTGAGATCTAAGGGGGTTCGGCCATGATAAGAACCCAAGGGATTAGGAAGCTTAGAACCCAAGTTAACTATGTTACCATGTTTCTTATGATAGTATAATCACATGATACACCCTTATGCTTAAACATGTATGCTTGTGATTCATACTTTCCATGATATGATATGTGCTAGAAATATGCATGCTTTTATGATATGCTATGTGGATAGAAATATGCATGCTTTTATGATATGCTATGTGGTGAAAATATGCATGCTTTTATGATATGCTATGTGGTGAAAATATGCATGCTTTTATGACATGATGTATGCCTAAGTGATGCATACCTTTATGATATGATGTATGCCTAAGTAATGCATACTTTTATGACATGATGTATGCCTAAGTGATGCATACCTTTATGATATGATGTATGCCTAAGTGATGCATACTTTTATGACATGATGTATGCCTAAGTGATGCATACTTTTATGATATGATGTATGCCGTATGCCTAAGTGATGCATACTTTTATAATATGATGTGTGCCTAAGTGATGCATGCCCTTATGATGTGTGATATGTATAAGTATGACATGTACTTTACTTTATATGGCTTGTACCAAGGGTGGGCTCCATAAGCGCCCCGGGGTCGATGGAATAAGACTCGGGCCTCGTTAGGGATGGGCTCCTAAGTGCCCCTAGGTCGATGGAGTAAGACTCGGGCCTAGTATGTTTGCCTTGTAGGGGTCAAGACTTGCTACCTTGGACCTACATAGGTTGCGCGCAATATGTAAGTGGTACATAGCCGGGATCCCCTTTAAGTTGATAATATGTTCAAGTATATATATGTAAGAAGAAATGGTTTTAAAGATCATGAGACATACACATGTTTTTCGGATACATGTTTTCAAAATCATATTGCATATACCTTATATTGTGATGATGCTATGATTTATGATATGCCATGATTAGATATGATTATGTTATGTTTCATGCTATGCTTTAAGAGCTTGATATGCCATGCTACCTTATGATGATGCTATGATATGCCATGATTAGATATGATTATGTTATGCATCATGCTATGATTTAAGAGATGATATGCCATGACTAGTTATGATTTTGTTATGTTGCATGATATGCTTAAAGAGTATGATATGTTATGCCATGATTAGTTGAGATCATGTTATGTTAAGATATTCTTTGATCATGTGATGATTTTCGATTTTAGTGAGTAGGAAAGGAACTTACTGAGCCATGAGTGCTCATAGCTTACTTTCCTTGTACCACAGATAAAGGAAAAAGCTGGATGAGCTAAAGGAGCAGCAGGAGAGGCAAGGAGATGTGTGTGGCGGTGGCTAGGCAACCAAATAAGAACTTGCTTTAAGAACTTTTAAGAATTACGCTTTGGTTTCGTAAATTGTAGTACTATATGGGTAACTTGATGTTAAGTTTCTATTTATCTTGTTATCATGTTATGGAAACCATATTAGTGTAGTTCGGATTTGAAAACAAAACAAAAGTTTTATTAAACTAAGAAATTATTTTAAGTCTTCCGCTGTAATATGTACATAGAGTATCGTAGCCCCGTCCCTTAGGGTTAGCAGGGAGGGCGGGCGTTACAACAGTAGCTGATTCTACGATAAAGGCCGAGTATATTGCTGCATCAGAGGCAGCAAAGGTGGCAGATTGGATTTGAAAGTTCATCACTGAACTTGGGGTGGTTCCTAGCATTGCTGATCCTATTGAGCTCTATTGTGACAACAATGGAGCTATAGCACAGGCGAAGGAACCTCGCTCACACCAGCGGACCAAACACATACTACGACGCTTCCATCTCATTCGAGAGATTATCGAGAGAGGAGATGTGAAGATATGCAGAGTACCTACAGAGGCTAACATCGGAGATCCCTTGACCAAGGCTTTGGCATAGAGGAAGCATGATGGTCACACTAGGTCATTGGGGCTTAGAGCCTACACTGATTGGCACTAGTGCTAGTGGGAGATTGTTAGCTAGAGCCCTAGAGCTAATCATTTGATGATTGTATTATGGACTTGTTGTATCATATTCTATATAAATAAAGGCATTTGGTTTTTGATTATTATACTTACTTGTATTGGTGCCAAATAAACTAAGTATAATAACGTCCTAGAGTAAAAGTATCTTACCTATATCAATCGGTTGGTTGAATCGATAGTGAGATGATATAGGGAACACTACTCTTAATCATTCCTAGTCAAGTATTAACATTCAGGGACAATGTTAATGCAATAAGACTAGCATGTAGGTCAACTCGATCACTTAATCTCAAAAGTCATGGATATGGAGATATCAAGTTGACACAAGGGTATGCATTAGAGAATGTATACTGAATGACCCGCTATGAGAAAGTATCATGGATCGTTATATGAGTGTCATATACTTTCTCATGTGGCTATTAGTATGACAACTAGTCCTTAGACCTGAAGTCACCATGGATCCCTACATAAGGAGTTATGTACTTTGGTTTCGTCAAATGTCACCCGTAACTGGGTGGATTATAAAGGCGTTTACTGGGTATGTAACGAATTATGCAGAGGGATGTGAGTGATGTAGATGGGATCTATCCCTCCTATATGACGGGAGAGACATCGATATTCTTGATAGAGTGAGACCACGAAGTGCATGACCATGCCCAAATGAGTCAATATAAGATATTGAGCTCATTTGATTTAGTGAGTCTACTTGAGTTCAAGATTTAGATTGGTCAGAGGATGACACGGTCTATGCCTCACATTGATCAATCGAGATGTCTTGGATAGAAGGACACTTGTCATATATTGTGAGGAGTCACAATTATTAGTCACAAGGTGATGTTGGATCTCAACATTCTTGTAACTTGGGTAGTAATGATGTGTTGTTAGATACCACTCATTACTTATGCTCCTAAATAGGTTTAGGGCATTGCCAACGTTACAAGAACCTATAGGGTCACACACTAAGGACAATTAGATGGAGATTAGGTTCATATGATGAACCAAGAGGATTAGATTCATTTGATGAATCAAATTGGATTAAGAGTAATCCTAATTGGGCTAATTAAGTTGGACTAAAGTTGATTCATGTGTTCAATGAGTCTAATTTAGATTATGACTCATTGAATCAATTTAATTAAATGAATTAGATTCATTATATTAAATTAGCTTGAATTAAATGGTTGGATTAGATCAACCATGAGAGAGATTAAGTCAAGTTTGACTTGACTTGGGAGGAAGATGAAGAGTCAAGTTTGACTTGACTTTATACCACCTCATTGGTGAGTTGGCATTGAGTGGGCCAATGATGATGCTCCACATCATCATGATTGCTTAAGTGGGATGCCACCTCATGGGAGTTACCAAGAGTTGTGACTCTTGGTATTCCATGGGAGTTACACATGCTCTTAATGTGGTCGGCCACATGAATGAGATGAATAAGTTTCATTTTGTGAATTATTCTCATTCATTCTATCATCTTCTTCCTTGCTCCATTTTCTTCTTGCCGAACCTAACTAAGGTGCTAGCACACTTTAGTTTGGTGATCTCCTTCTTGTGTTCGTGTGGATACTTCTAGAGGGTTGTCTACTTTGACAACCTTGAGATCTGGCACCATTGGACGAGCGGGATTCGCGTAGGGCGCACATCAAGGGTATATTCTTTGTTTCCCTTTGTAGATCTACTGTAGATCAAGGTTTATAAACTCGTACTCGTATTTTCGGAAGTTTTTCTTTGCACGGATCCGGTGGCTGGGGCTTTCGGGGTTTTCGTGGCCCGAAAACCCCAACACCTTGTAACGCCCCGCCCCTTCCTGCTCAAGCTGACGGGGGTTACTTATCTTTTCTTCTTAAACAGCGGAAGTCTTATCTATAGTATATTATTTTTTTAAAGCTTTTCCTTTACTTTTCAAATCATCATCACTAACTACCTATCATATGAGTCACATAACATGCTCAACATAAATTTAAGCCATAGTACTAAAGAGTATGATGAAATGTCATGGAGTCATAAAGGAACGACATAAGCATAATTCTTATTAACTAGAAGAAGGTCTTTCTCTTTAGCCGAGTCACTACTACACACGTCCTTCTTGGCCCCCTCCTGCTGCTCCCTTAGTACATCCATTCTTTGCCCTTATCTGTGGTACAAGGAAAGTAAGCTGTGAGCACACAAGGCTCAGTAAGATCCTTTCCTACTCACAAAAACCGCATAGCATAACTAAATCTCCAAGGCATAAAGCATAAAGACAACTCATCCTATCATGTATAGAAGCATCATATCATAACATAATCGTAAGGTATCATGGCATATCATCACATGCATCCTAGCTTAACATAATATAGTCATAATCATCATGGCATATCATGGTAAAATCGTAATGTGCATCCTAACATAACATAACATAATCATAAGCATTATGGCATATCATGATATAATCATAAAGTGCATCCTAGCATAGCATAATCATAGTCATAGCATATCATAACATAATCATAAAGTTAATCCTAGCATAACATAACATAATCATAGCATATCATAACATAATCATAAAGTTCATCCTAGCATAAAATAACATAATCATAGCATATCATATCATAATCATAAAGTTCATCCTAGCATAACATAACATAATCATAAGCATCATGGTATATCGTAACATAATCATAAAGTGTTATGCGAGATGACTTTCAAAAACATGATTCATGCAAAAATATATGCAACATGTCTTTTGAAAACTTATTACATACATACTTAAACATAATCATAACATGATTAGGGCCCCGGCTTGTACCACATACATAAATGCGTGCGTCCTATGTAGGTCCAAGGTAGCAAGTATTGAAACCTACAAAGCATACATACTAGGCCCGTTTCTTAGTCCATCGACCTAGGGGCACTTAGGAGCCCATCCCTAACGAGGCCCGTTTCTTAGTCCATCGACCCCGGGGCGCTTATGGAGCCCACCCTTGGTACAAGCCATATAAAGTAAAGTAGCATGTCATACATATCATGGTTCTTATTATTTCATGCACATCATATTTCTTATCATATCATACCATCAAAAATTTGGGCACACAGCTCATCATAATAGCATGTATGATTTGGGCACACAGCACATCATAAATACATGCATAGTTTGGGCACACAGCTCATCATAAAAGCATGCTTAGTTTAGGCACACAGCTCATCATAAATAGCATGCATAATTTGGGCACACAGCTCATCATAATAGCATGTATGATTTAGGCACATAGCACATCATAAATACATGCATAGTTTGGGCACACAGCTAATCATAAAAGCATGCTTAGTTTGGGCACACAGCTCATCATAAATAGCATGCATAATTTGGGCACACAGCTCACCATAATATCATGCATAAATTGGGCACACAACTCATCATAAATAGCATGCATAACTTGGGCACACAACACAGCATAAGGGTTACCAACATACATAGATCATAAGTATACATAATTAAACATAGAAGCATAGCAAGCTCTTACCCCATCATAAAACATTGCATGTGAGATACATGGTAATCATATTTAGATTTTAACCCTAATGTCATATAGTGGCCGAAACATATAGTGGTGACTTAGGTAAAAAAACCCACATACAAGCATGTGAACTCTAGACCAATATCATATCATATACCATAAGGAAAACATCATGAGCATGTTTAGGTTAGGTTCTAGGTTTCCTAAGCTTATAAACTTATCATGGCCGAATCTTATCAAGCATTACATTTGGTTAAAATCAACATTCAAGCATGTGAACCCTAAACCTAATTCATAGCAAGTATTCCAAGGACCATCATGAGCATAAATAGGTTAGGTTCCAAGTTTCCTAGGCCCTTAAACTTGTTGTGGCCGAAACCTTGTAAGGTTTGAATCTAGGTTTCAAGTGTCATAAAAGCATGGAAACCCTAAATAAATTTCATAGCAATTATTTCAAGGAACATCATGAGCATAATTAGGTTAGGTTCCAAGTTTCCTAGGCCCTTAAACTTGTTGTGGCCGAAACCTTGTAAGGCTTGAATCTAGGTTTCAAGTGTCATAAAAGCATGGAAACCCTAAACTAATTTCATAGCAATTATTTCAAGGAACAACATGAGCATAATTAGGTTAGGTTCCAAGTTTCCTAGGCCCTTAAACATGATTGTGGCCGAAACTTGTAAGGCTTGAATCTAGGGTTCAAGTGTCATAAAAGCATGGGAACCCTAAACAAATTTCATAGCAATTATTTCAAGAAACAACATGAGCATAATTAGGTTAGATTCTAAGTTTCCTAGGCCCTTAAACATGATTGTGGCCGAAAGTTCATAGGCATGAAAACAAGTTCTAACCTTACTACAACATGAGCATGTCATATAAATTCATAACTTGTCTTAAGGATGATCATGGCATGATTAGTTTAGGTTTAACAATTTTCTAGGCCCCTACTCCTATGATGGCCGAATACTTAGGAGCATGGAATAAAATTCATTCATCATATAGGCATGAGTATATCATGTTAACAACTTTCTCATCATGAAGTACTTATCGTAAAACAAAAAGGAGCATGCTTGGTTTGAGTCTCAACTTACCTATCTCCTTTATTCATGTTTGTCCGAGAGTCTAAGGGTATGACTCCATGTTCTAATCAAACATTCTAGCATATAAACTTTAGACAAATCCCTACTTTAAGATACATGTTACAAGAAGCACATTGAGCATGTCAAGATTTAGGATTTTTTACATTTCCTAGGTCCTTCTTTTTGGTCTTGTCTTGGCCGAAAATTTCATGAAGGTATCCTAGGTTTTTAGACAACCAAATCTCATAGAAAATACACAAGCTATTGTACCACAGGTGAGGGAAACTTACTTCGTTTCGCTTGTGGTTTTTCTTAAGGAAAAAGGTATCCTAAGTGCCAAGGAAGGAGAAAGCTTCTTCTTCTTGTACCTCCTTTTGCTTCTCTTGCTTGGAAGGGATAGAACTTGAAGGCTTCCTCTCAAAATTCAGTTTTCTTGAAGAGAAACTTAGCTTAGCCTTTGGAATAAGGAGAGGGAGGGGCTCTTGGTTTCGGTGGAGAATGAAGAAGGAGAAGGAAGGAGGAAGAAAAAGAATTTAATCTCTTGTTTTTCTTCTCCCAATCTATTTATTCCTTTGCAAATGAAACATGTCTTCATTCATTCCCTCAACTCCTCTTTTCCCTCATTCCTTTAATTCCCACGAAAATAGAGAGAGGGAGGGAAGTAGGCAATTTATCTTTTGCTTGCTTCTTCTCTTAACCAAGAGGAAGAGGAAGTAAACAACTTGGTTTTCCCTTGCTCTTTTGCTTAGTTTTCTTTTTATTTTCTTCTCACCTTTAACTATATTTTCATTCCTTTCTATCCATATATTATTCATTATTCTAGTGGTTATCATACATCAATTTTTCTCTATTATTTGTGGGAGGTTCAAGGTTCAATCCTTGACCTCACCTCTTCTTATTCTATTTTGGTTTCTATTTTCCCATTTCTCTTATTCTTTTTATTTCTATGCTCTAAGGAAAAATAATACTCATATACTTATCTTATAATTTCGTGGGTGTTACAGTACCCCATACCTCATAGAATGTTCATCCTCGAACTTAGAATAGCGATGTCAGGTGGTACCGGACTTCCGGCTGAGTGCATCGGCTACCTTGTTCGCATTTCCGGGATGATAAAAGATTTCGCAATCATAATCCTTGGCTAGCTCGAGCCATCTGCATTGTCTCATATTTAGGTCTTTCTGCGTGAAGAAATATTTCAGACTCTGGTGGTCTGTATAAATCCTGCACTGGGCTCCATATAAGTAATGCCTCCATGTTTTTAGAGCGAAGACCACCGCTGCTAGTTCTAAATCATGAATGGGGTAATTTCTTTAATGCTCTTTAAGTTGTCTAGAGGCATAGGCGATGACTTTGCCGTCTTGCATGAATACAGCTCCAAGTCCTAATATGGAAGCATCGCTATACATATCAAAGCCTTTGTTAGTTTCCGGGAGAGTAAGGATCGGAGTAATGGTCAATCTCCATTTCAGTTCCGTAAAACTCTTCTCGCAGTCGTCCGTCCACTCATATTTTTTGTTTTTCTTGGTGAGAACCGTCATAGGGGCTGCAATTTTGGAGAAATCCTCTACGAACTTCCTGTAGTAGCCCGCTAGTCCCATAAAACTTCTGATTTCGCTAGCATTCTTTGGCCTGTTCCAGTTACTTACGGCTTCAATCTTGCTTGGATCTACCATGACTCCATCCTTGGAGATGACATGACCCAAGAATATTACTCGGTCTAGCCAGAACTCGCATTTGGAGAACTTTGCATATAGTTGTTTTTCTCGGAGAATCTGCAGTACAATATTCAGATGTTCGGCATGTTCTTCCTGGGTTCTTGAATAGATGAGAATATCATCAATGAAGACGATTACAAATTTATCGAGATATGCCGCAAATACCCGATTCATCAAATCCATGAACACAGCAGGGGCATTTGTCACTCCGAAGGGCATAACTACGAACTCATAGTGTCCGTATCTTGTTCGAAAGGCTGTCTTTGGTATATCATCTTGTTTCACTTTCACTTGATTATAGCCGGACCTTAGGTCAATCTTTGAAAAGACAATTTCTCCCTTCAATTGGTCGAACAGATCGTCGATCCATGGAAGGGGGTATCTGTTCTTAATTGTCGCGTTGTTCAGCGCTCGATAGTCTATACACATTCGCATAGACCCATCCTTCTTTTTCACAAACAGTACCGGAGCTCCCCATGGAGAGTGACTAGGGTGAATAAGTCCTTTGTCGAGTAACTCCCGTAACTGTTCTTGAAGTTCCTTCAACTCAGTCGGCGGCATCCGGTAAGGTGCTTTAGAGATTGGTTTAGTACCTGGAACTAATTCGATCATAAATTCTATTTCTCTATCAGGGGCTAATCCCGGTAGTTCATCGGGAAATACTTTTGGGTAGTTGCATACCACCCTGACCTCTTCTAGCTTCTGGCCCCTGGTTTGACTTGTATCAACCACGTGCGCTAGAAATCCAGTACATCCCTTGTCTAACATCTTCTATGCCTTTATAGCTGATAAGAATCTTTCAAGTTCTTTCCCAGGTTCCCCAATGAATTCAAACATCGGTTCAGCTTCAGGTCGGAAGACTACTTTTCTCTTACGGCACTCGATTGAAGCACCGTACTTGCTCAGGAAGTCCATGCCCAGTATAATGTCATAATCCCACATGTCGAGTACTATCAGATTGTAGTAGAGTTCCCTGTCTGCGATTCGGATAGGTACGGCCCGCAGCATATGATTTGACGGCATAACTTCCCCGGATGGTAGGGTTGTTAAGAACGTGCCATTTAGTGTTTGTGGTGGCACATCTAATTTCTTCATAAATGGTGTTGAGACGAACGAGTGTGTCACCCCAGTATCAAATAATACTACAGCATACTGACTGAAAATAGGCAGCTGACCTGTAACGACAATGGAGGCGCTCGCCACATCTTCTTTGGTAAGCGAGAAAACCTTGGCGTTCATTGTAGTTGGCGGGGCTTCCAATCTCCCTTGGCTAATCAGTGTCCCTTCAATAGCAGCATGCATCTGGTGTAGCTGTATGGGGGCATTCCTATTCTGGTTGTTCTGCTGGGGTGGTGCCTGAAACCGGTTAGTGCAGTCTCTGGCCAGATGTCCTTCCCCTCCGCAATTGTAACACTTTCTTGTACCCTTATGGCATACTCCGGAATGCAGCTTTCCATAAATAGTGCACTGAGGGTATTTCGGTTGCTTATTCACTGGGTCACCTTTAGCATTGTCCCATTGTTTCCTTTTCCCCGTAGGGGTCCCTTTCCAGCTTGTTTTAGTGCCTGAAGATCTTGGTCCTTCTGTTCGGGCCTGATTCTTATTTTCATTCATCGCTTTCTGATAATGTTCTGTAATCAGGGCACTGCTGACCAATTCCTCTGTAGTCTGCGGTCTATTAATTCCGCCGGCCACGTTCAGTGCTATCTCGGGTCGATGCATCTTCAGCATCAGTCTGACCATTTCCCTTTCCATGCAAACCAACTCTGGACATAGGCGTGCCAGACGGTTGAAGCGCTTTACTGCTTCGTTCACTGATAAGTCACCTTGCCGAAACTCGGTGAACTCATCGTAGTGCCGGTTTGTCACTTGCATATGGAAGAACTCTTCGAAGAACTCTGTCTCGAAGTCCGTCCAGTTCATCAGATTAATCTGTCTCTTTGACTTCACTCTTTCCCACCACATTCTTGTGTCTCCGGAAAAGCATAATAATACACATTTGATCTTTTCCGATACGGGCCAGTCCAGTAATTCCACTATGCTTTCCACTGTCTTGAACCAGGCCTGAGCGTCCTATGGCTCGCAAGTACCTGAGAAGTTTTCCGGCTTCAGTCTGAGCCACTGTATCAAGTAGGTCTCCTGTCGGACCACTGGGACAGGGGCTATTGGTGGTACTGGTGCAACTACGGGGATGACGGGCACTACATTCTGATTTACCGGCGGGGTGGCAGGATTTTCTTGCTGACCCATCAAAGTTATGATCAGCTGTTGTTGCTCCGTGATCTGACGCTGGAGGTCAGGGACTACCTGGGTCAGATCTGGTGGAGTCGCTGTCTCGTCTGCCCGGTTTGTACGTCTCCTAGCCATGCTTATCTTCATTAAATGACAATAAATTATTGTTATTCCTATCTAGACTAACATAAGATCATTATTATTTTTATCCTACCATCATGCATACCTAAACTAGAACTGTAACTTATCATCATCAAAGAATAAGTAAACATGCATAATATTAAAGCATCATAGAGGAATTAATTTAAGCATATAGATTCTTACTTGGAGCGGCAGGATGGAGGCTAGACATGTGTGTAGTGAAAAGGTTAAACCTGGCTCTGATACCAAACTGTAATGCCCCGCCCCTTCCTGCTCAAGCTGACGGGGGTTACTTATCTTTTCTTCTTAAACAGCGGAAGTCTTATCTATAGTATATTTTTTTTAAAGCTTTTCCATTTTTTTTCAATCATCATCACTAACTACCTATCATATGAGTCACATAACATGCTCAACATAAATTTAAGCCATAGTACTAAAGAGTATGATGAAATGTCATGGAGTCATAAAGGAACGACATAAGCATAATTCTTATTAACTAGAAGAAGGTCTTTCTCTTTAGCCGAGTCACTACTACACACGTTCTTCTTGGCCCCCTCCTACTGCTCCCTTAGTACATCCATTCTTTGCCCTTATCTGTGGTACAAGGAAAGTAAGCTGTGATCACACAAGGCTCAGTAAGATCCTTTCCTACTCACAAAAACCGTATAGCATAACTAAATCTCCAAGGCATAAAGCATTAAGACAACTCATCCTATTATGTATAGAAGCATCATATCATAACATAATCGTAAGGTATCATGGCATATCATAACATGCATCCTAGCTTAACATAATATAGTCATAATCATCATGGCATATCATGGTAAAATCATAATTTGCATCCTAACATAACATAACATAATCATAAGCGTTATGACATATCATGATATAATCATAAAGTGCATCCTAGCATAACATAATCATAAAGTTAATCCTAGCATAACATAACATAATCATAGCATATCATAACATAATCATAAAGTTCATCCTAGCATAACATAACATAATCATAGCATATCATATCATAATCATAAAGTTCATCCTAGCATAACATAACATAATCATAAGCATCATGGTATATCGTAACATAATCATAAAGTGTTATGCGAGATGACTTTCAAAAACATGATTCATGCAAAAATATATGCAACATGTCTTTTGAAAACTTATTACATACATACTTAAACATAATCATAACATGATTAGGGCCCCGGCTTGTACCACATACATAAATGTGCGCATCCTATGTAGGTCCAAGGTAGCAAGTCTTGAACCCTACAAGGCATACATACTAGGCCCGTTTCTTAGTCCATCGACCTAGGGGCACTTAGGAGCCCATCCCTAACGAGGCCCGTTTCTTAGTCCATCGACCCCGGGGCGCTTATGGAGCCCACCCTTGGTACAAGCCATATAAAGTAAAGTAGCATGTCATACATATCATGGTTCTTATTATTTCATGCACATCATATTTCTTATCATATCATACCATAAAAAATTTGGGCACATAGCTCATCATAATAGCATGTATGATTTAGGCACACAACACATCATAAATACATGCATAGTTTGGGCACACAGCTCATCATAAAAGCATGCTTAGTTTGGGCACACAGCTCATCATAAATAGCATGCATAATTTGGGCACACAGCTCATCATAATAGCATGTATGATTTGGGCACACAGCACATCATAAATACATGCATAGTTTGGGCACACAGCTCATCATAAAAGCATGCTTAGTTTGGGCACACAGCTCATCATAAATAGCATGCATAATTTGGGCACACAGCTCATCATAATATCATGCATAAATTGGGCACACAGCGCATCATAAATAGCATGCATAACTTGGGCACACAGCACAGCATAAGGGTTACCAACATACATAGATCATAAGTATACATAATTAAACATAGAAGCATAGCAAGCTCTTACCCCATCATAAAACATTGCATGTGAGATACATGGGAATCATATTTAGATTTCTAACCCTAATGTCATATAGTGGCCGAAACATATAGTGGTGACTTAGGTAAAAAAACCCACATACTAGCATGTGAACCCTAGACCAATATCATATCATATACCATAAGGAAAACATCATGAGCATGTTTAGGTTAGGTTCTAGGTTTCCTAAGCTTATAAACTTATCATGGCCGAATCTTATCAAGCATTACATTGGGTTAAAATCAACATTCAAGATTGTGAACCCTAAACCAATTTCATAGCAATTATTCCAAGGACCATAAAGAGCATAATTAGGTTAGGTTCCAAGTTTCCTAGGCCCTTAAACTTGTTGTGGCCGAAACCTTGTAAGGTTTGAATCTAGGTTTCAAGTGTCATAAAAGCATGTAAACCCTAAACAAATTTTATAGCAATTATTTCAAGGAACATCATGAGCATAATTAGGTTAGGTTCCAAGTTTCCTAGGCCCTTAAACTTGTTGTGGCCGAAACCTTGTAAGGCTTGAAACTAGGTTTCAAGTGTCATAAAAGCATGGAAACCCTAAACTAATTTCATAACAATTATTTCAAGGAACAACATGAGCATAATTAGGTTAGGTTCCAAGTTTCCTAGGCCCTTAAACATGATTGTGGCCAAAACTTGTAAGGCTTGAATCTAGGGTTCAAGTGTCATAAAAGCATGAGAACCCTAAACAAATTTCATAGCAATTATTTCAAGAAACAACATGAGCATAATTAGGTTACATTCTAAGTTTCCTAGGCCCTTAAACATGATTGTAGCCGAAAGTTCACAGGCATGAAAACAAGTTCTAACCTTACTACAACATGAGCATGTCATATAAATTCATAACTTGTCTTAAGGATGATCATGGCATGATTAGTTTAGGTTTAACAATTTTCTAGGCCCCTATTCCTATCATGGCCGAATACTTAGGAGCATGGAATAAAATTCATTCATCATATAGGCATGAGTATATCATGTTAACAACTTTCTCATCATGAAGTACTAATCATAAAACAAAAAGGAGCATGCTTGGTTTGAGTCTCAACTTACCTATCTCTTTTATTCATGTTTGGCCGAGAGTCTAAGGGTATGACTCCAAGTTCTAATCAAACATTCTAGCATATAAACTTTATACAAATCCCTACTTTAAGATACATGTTACAAGAAGCACATTGAGCATGTCAAGATTTAGGTTTTTTTACATTTCCTAGGTCCTTCTTTTTGGTCTTGTCTTGGCCGAAAATTTCATGAAGGTATCCTAGGTTTTTAGACAACCAAATCTCATAGAAAATACACAAGCTATTGTACCACAGGTGAGGGAAACTTACATCCTTTCGCTTGTGGTTTTTCTTAAGGAAAAAGGTATCCTAAGTGCCAAGGAAGGAGAAAGCTTCTTCTTCTTGTACCTCCTTTTGCTTCTCTTGCTTGGAAGGGATAAAACTTGAAGGCTTCCTCTCGAAATTCAGTTTTCTTGAAGAGAAACTTAGCTTAGCCTTTGGAATAAGGAGAGGGAGGGGCTCTTGGTTTCGGTGGAGAATGAAGAAGGAGAAGGAAGGAGGAAGAAAAAGAATTTAATCTCTTGTTTTTCTTCTCCCAATCTATTTATTCCTTTGCAAATGAAACATGTCTTCATTCATTCCCTCAACTCCTCTTTTCCCTCATTCCTTTAATTCCCACGAAAATAGAGAGAGGGAGGGAAGTAGGCAATTTATCTTTTGCTTGCTTCTTCTCTTAACCAAGAGGAAGAGGAAGTAAGCAACTTGGTTTTCCCTTGCTCTTTTGCTTAGTTTTCTTTTTATTTTCTTCTCACCTTTAACTAGATTTTCATTACTTTCTATCCATATATTATTCATTATTCTTGTGGTTATCATACATCAATTTATCTCTATTATTTTTGGGAGGTTCAAGGTTCAATCCTTGACCTCACCTCTTCTTATTCTATTTTGGTTTCTATTTACCCTTTTTCTCTTATTCTTTTTATTTCTATGCTCTAAGGAAAAATAATACTCATATACTTATCTTATAATTTCGTGGGTGTTACACACCTAGTAGGTTCAAGATTTGCTACCTTGGATCTATTTAGGATGCACGCATTTATGTATGTATGTGGTACAAGCAGGGCCCTAATGTTGAGATTATGTTTAAGTATTATATGATACGTTTTCTTTAAAAGACATCTTGCACATGACATGACGCATGTTTTTGAAAGACATCTTGCATATACTTATACGATATAATAAGTTATGATATGATATGTGATGATATGATATGTTATGAGATGATATAGCATGATGCTTCTTTATGATATGATATGATATGATGCTCTTTTATTTTATGAGATGATATAGCATGATGTTTCTTTATGATATGATATGACATGATGCTCTTTTACTTTATGATATGATATGTTATGATGCTCTTTTACATGATATGATGTTCAGATGATTATGTCTCCATGCTATATGCTTATGTGATTATGCTATGATATATGGTTTTTGTGAGTAGGAAAGGATCTTACTAAGCCTATGTGCTTATAGTTTACTTTCCTTGTACCGAAGATAAAGGCAAAGGATGGGTGAACTAAGGGAGCAGCAGGAGAGGCAAGAGATGTGTGTGGTAGTGGCTCGGCTAAGGAAAAGACCTGCTTATATTAATTTATGCATGATATGAACTATGTCTATCTTATGTTAATGTTTTGCATGATTACTTGACACTTGTTCATGTTTATGATAGAAATTGATTTCATGACCTCATTCACTTAGAGATATACAAGAATATATAAATAAGTACTTCCGCTGCTTTAGAAAAGAAATTTTAATATGCATGTATGTTCCCCGTACAGTAACCCCGCCCTACTAGTAGGAAGGGCGGGCGTTACATCATCAATCCGTGGTAGAGGGTACCGGTTCTTGATCGTCACTTTTTTTAGCGCTCGGTAGTCTATGCACATTTGCATAGACCCATCTTTCTTTTTCACAAATAGTACCGGAGCTCCCCATGGGGAGTGACTAGGGCGGATAAGTCCCTTGTCGAGTAACTCCCGTAGCTGTTCCTAAAGTTCCTTCAATTCAGCTGGCGCCATACGGTATGGTGCTTTAGAGATTGGTTTAGTACCAGGAATCACTTCAATCTCAAATTCAATTTCTCTATTGGGGGCCAACCCTGGTAGTTTATCGGGGAATACTTCTGGGTAGTTGCATACAATTCTGACATCTTCCAGCTTCTGGTCCTCCGCTTGGCTTGTATCAACCACATGTGCCAGAAACCCAGTGCATCCGCTGTCTAACATCTTCCGTGCCTTTAAGGCTGATAAGAATTTCTTTCCTTGTCTCTCTGATAAATTCAAATGTCGGTTCTGTTTCTGGCCGGAAGACCACTTTTCTCTTACGGCACTCTATCGAAGCACCGTACTTGCTCAGGAAATTCATGCCCAATATAATATCATAATCCTGCATGTCAAGCACTATCAGATCACAGTAGAGTTCTCTGTCTAAGATTCTGATGGGCGCGGCTCACAACATATGAGTAGATGGCATTACTTCTCCCGAAGGCAGGGTCGTTAAGAATTCGCAATCTAAAGCTTGGGGTGGCATGTCTATCTTTCTTGTGAACAGGGTAGAGACGAACGAGTGCGTTGCCCCAGTATCAAACAATACAGTAGCATGCTGACTGAAAATAAATATCTGACCTGTGACAATGGTAGAAGCATTCGCCATATCTTCCTTGGTGAGGGAGAAAATTCTAGCATTCGTCGTAACTGGCGGGGCCTCCAATCTCCCTTGGCTTATCTGAGGACCTTCTATCGCAGCTTGCATCAGGTGTAGTTGTGGGGGAGCACCTCTGTTCTGGACATACTGCTGAGGAGGTGTCTGACTCTGGGCAGGACAGTTTCTGGCCATATGTCCTTCCAATCCACAGTTGTAGCACTTATTTGTGCCCATACGACATTTTCCCGGATGCTTCTTCCCACATGTGGTACACTGAAGGAACGTAGGTTGCTTGCTTGCTGGACCACCCTTAGAGTCGTTCCATTGCTTTCTCTTGCCACTGTGGGTTCCTTTCCAGTTGGCTTTGGTGTTTTGAGATTTCTGTCCTCCCGGCTGGGGTTGACTTTTGCCCTCGTTCAGCGCCTTCAAGTAGTGTTCGTTGATCAGGGCACTGCTGATTAGCTCTTCAGCAGTCTGCGGTCTATTAACTCCGCTGGCCACATTCAGAGCTATCTCGGGTCTGAGCATCTTCAGCATAAGTCTGACCCTTTCTCTTTCTGTGCTGACCAACTCTGGGCATAGGCGCGCTAGACGGTGGAATTTCTTCACAGCTTCATTAACGAAGAGGTCACCCTGTCGGAACTCGGTGAACTCGCCTTAGTGCTTGTTTGTCACACGCATGTGGAAGAATTCCTCTAAGAATTTGGTCTCAAAGTCCGTCCATCTAATTTGGTTTACGTGTCTCTTTGCTTTAACTCGATCCCACCACATTCTGGCATCGCCCGTAAGGTAGAACGATGCACATTTGACTTTCTCATGTTCAGGCCAATCCAATAACTCCACTATGCTCTCCAAAGTCTTGAACCAGGCTTGGGCGTCCCATGGCTCACAATTACAGGAGAAAGCTTCCGGCTTCAACCTCTGCCACTGAATCAGATACGCCTCTTGACGAACCACTGGGGCTGGGCCTACCGGTGGTACGGGTGCCGGTGGCACTAGTGCAGCCGCAGGTATGACTGGCATCGCATTCTGATTCCCTGGTGGGGTAGCAGGGTTCCCTTGCTGATTCATCAGAGTATTTATTATTTGCTGTTGTTCTGTGACCTGACGCTGAAGTTCAGTGACTACATGCATCAAATCAGGTGGAGGTACTGTCTCATCAGCTCTAGTATTGCGTCTTCTAGCCATGCTTATCTTCGTGAAATGACAACAAGGCTAGCATAAGTTATTATTATTCCTAATCTACCATCATGCAAACTTAAACTAAAACTGTAACTTATCATAATAAAAAAATATGGAGTAGACATGCATACTTAAATTAAAGCATTCCTTATCATACATAAAAAAAAATAGATAATAAAAAAATATGGAGTAGACATGCATACTTAAATTAAAGCATTCCTTATCATACATAAAAAAAAATAGAGTAGGCATAGAAATTCTTACTTGGAGCGGCAGGATGTAGGCTTGATGTGTGTGTGTAGTGGAAAGACAGACCTGCTCTGATACCAACCTGTAACGCCCGCCCTCCCACTGCTTAAGGAGGGACGGGGTTACTTACTTACATACGTGCATGCATACATATAAAATCATGGCAGCGGAAACTATTATTTATTTTTTCTGCACTAATCATCATACTGATCATACTGAACTTGTAGACATACTAGTATTCATGCATACAACTTAATTTATATCAACTACTTGACACATGATTCATGATATCATAAGCTTACTAGCATGAAACATGAAGAACATAAGTGCATAACTATCCATACTAGTTAAAGTACTATCAAAGCATAAAGACAACGCATGGTTGATATGCAGACTTAGAACATAAAAGCATAAAGCAGTTTTCTTCCACCGTGCCACTGCCACACACACTCTTGCCCTTCCTGCTGCTCCTCTTAGTTTAGCCATTCCTTTCCTTTTTCTGCAATACAAGGAACATAAAAATTATAAGCCCATAGACTTAGTAAGTTCCTTTTCTACTCACAAAAACCATGAATCATGCATGAACATAAAGTGGTAACATGTTCCTTTGGTAAATCACAACATATCATGTGAGAGCATAAGCATAAAGTCATATCATATCATGTGAGAGCATAAACATAAAGTCATATCATATCTTGTGAGAGCATAAACATAAAGTCATATCATATCATGTGAGAGCATAATTAAACATAAATTCATATCATATCATGTGAGAGCATAAACATAAAGTCATATCATATCATGTGAGAGCATAACATAAAGTCATATCATATCATGTGAGAGCATAAGATCACATCATAGCATGTGAGAGCATAAACTTAAAGTTGTAACATGATCATATAAGCATCATAGTCATATTTTCAAGAGCATCTTAAGGAAGCATAAAGGAAACCATATAACATGAACTTGTACATGCAAGATGTTCTTTTGAAAACATGTATCATGAAATGAGTATATGCAAGATGTCCTTTTGAAAACATATATCATATACATACTTAAACATAATCTCAACATGAGGGCCCAGCTTGTACCACATACATACATAAATGTGCGCATCCTAAATAGATCCAAGTTAGCAAATCTTGAACCTACTAGGAACTAGGCTCGTTTCATAGACCATCGACCTAGGGGCTCTTAGGAGCCCATCCCTTTTACTAGGCCCGTTTCATAGACCATCGACCTAGGAGAGCTTGTGGAGCCCACCCTTGGTACAAGCCATACAAAGTAAAATCCCATGTATATCATGTCATATCATAACATATCATGTTCTTGTCATATCATAACTGTTGGTGCGGGTAGCACTAACGGTCTAACCCAGGTTTTGATGAATGACAAATAGGTTAAGTTAGTTGTGTTGTTGTCTGACACTTTGATCGAGTGTGCAGGAGAAGTCCAGACAGGTCGACGGGCTGACCGGATGTCTGGCACGAAGTCCAGCTAGGTCGACGGGCTGACCGGATAGCTGGCGAGAAGTCCAAGCGGGTCGACGGGCTGACCGGACGCTTGGCGAGAAGTCCAGCTAGGTCGACGGGCTGACCAGATAGCTGGCGAGAAGTCCAAGCGGGTCGACGGGCTGACCGGACGCTTGGCGAGAAGTCCAGACGGGTCGACGGGCTGACCGGACGTCTGGCAGGTAAGTAAGGTAAGTCACTAGAAGAGAGTGACTGTGACGACGCGTTCCTGGGAAGGGAACATTAGGCGTCGATCCGGCTTAGATCCATTTCGGATATCTAAGTCGAGATCGTGACTAGATTCCGGTCTCGGAAAGACGGAATCTAAGTTATACTCTTTTTATTTATCCGTTGAACTTTAACTGTGCTGACAATCTGTTTTACAGGATATATATTTGCCTCGGACTAACTTTGTTTTGCAGGAAAAGGGAGTTTTCTGGAACAAGGTGGTCCGGGCGCCCGGAGGGGATCCGGGCGCCCGGAAGGCGAATTCTATCCAGCCGAGTCGTCGCCACGTGGAGCATCATGGTTTGTGCAGCTACGTCACATTCCAGGCGCCCGGAGGGGATCCAGGCGCCTGGAACAGCATATAAAAGAAGCCCCAGACAGGAGCTTCAGATCAATCAATTAAGCTGAGAATTCTTCTACTGCTGGTCTTGCTGCTCGACGTTCAGTGCGACGCCAACAAAGCTCCGACACTACGCTCCATTCTTTTCCCTTCTTGTCGGTATTTGTTTTCAGTTTTCATTAGCATTCACTGTACGGTTCTTTTGTAATCATCATTTCGAATTGCTAGTGATTGCCCAACGAAAGTGGTCAAGGACCACGGGCCTTCGAGTAGGAGTCGTCACAGGCTCCGAACGAAGTAAAACATTTGTGTCTATTTTACTTTTCCGCTGCGTTTACACTCTAAATTTTCAAAGCGATATTCACCCCCCCCCCCTCTATCGAATCTAACGGTCCTACAAGCGGTATCAGAGCAGGTACCGCTCTGATTTGGTGCAACCACCAATCAGACAGGGGGTGATTTTTTTTGGTTCGATAATTAATTTTAAAACTGGTGTTTCGTTAACTTAATATTTCTCTAATCAATTTAAATTAGTGCAACACGAATCTAGATTTTTTTTCTATTTTTCTCTTCCCGCACTACTAATCCAAGACCAAGTCTTGGGAAATTTTTTGGTTATTTACCTGTGCACAAAATGTCCCAACAAGAAGGATTCAGCACAGTACGACCTCCACTCTTCAACGGGGACGACTTTCCATACTGGAAGAAGCGCATGGAGGTCTACCTCAAAACAGACTTCGACCAGTGGATGAGCATTACGAGACCTTACAAAATTCCGGCAGACACCTCCGGGAATATACTGGATCCTGAAGACTGGACAGCTGACTTGAAGAAGAAGGCGTCAACAGAAAATAAAGCGATCAACACTCTACAGTGCGGACTAACAAGAGAAGAACTAAACAGAGTCGGTCCACACAAAAACGCTAAAGAACTGTGGGACAAATTGATCGAGCTGCACGAGGGAACGAGCGACGCTAAGGTAACAAAAAGAGACCTGCTTTTAAATAAAATTTTTAATATAAAAATGCAGGAAGGAGAAACAGCGAATCAACTCCACGCGAGGATCAAGGACATCCTCAACGGGCTTCATGCGATAGGCCACCAGATGGAGAACAGAGACTTAATAAGGTACGCATTAAACGCCTTTCCACGTAATAGTTTGTGGGCATCAATAGTGGATGCCAACAAAATTTCTAAGAATCTTTCTAAATTAAAATTAGATGAGCTTTTCTGTGAATTATAATTACACGAACAAACTAATGCTGGAGCCGAGAAAGGTATAGCTCTATTTGCAGGTTCCTCCAAAGAAAAGGAAAGCAAGCCTGAATTTGAAGAAGAATCTGACCAAGACTCCGAAGACGAAGAATACCTGGTGAACTTGGTAAGAAAAATGTTCACCAGGAGAAAGAGGAGCTTCAGCAAAAAGGACCTTCAAAAGATCAGCTCTCCCTCAGAACAAAAGAACGTGACTTGCTACGGCTGCAATAAAAAGGGACACTACAAGAACGAATGCCCAAAATTGAAGTTCGACAAACCAAAGCCAACCAAAAAGAAGGCACTCAAAGCAACGTGGGACGACTCCTCAGACGAATCGGAGGAAGAAGAGCAGAAACATCAGAGCCACCTCGCACTGATGGCCCGCGAAGCCGAAACAGAAAACGAGTCGGAAGATGAAGACGGGTCTAAACCCGAAACAAGCCACGAGTCCGTACTCGTTTCCGAAGGCCCGAATGAGGTATACTTTAATTTAAACAAAAAAATTTTTAGGATTATTTCCTGTTTAAATAGTAAATTAACTAAATTAGAAAATGAAAACAAATCACTTCTTGAGGAAAATCAAAACCTCAAGGAACAAATCATAAATTCAAATCCAACTCAAGACCTAACACTTGAGGAAGAAAATTTATCACTAAAAAATGAGATTAACAATTTAAAGGAAATGTTAGAAAAGTTCACAACAAGATCAAAAAATTTAGACTTAATTCTAAATAATCAAAAAGCATGTTATAATAAAACCGGACTCGGATACAAGTCAAACTCAAATAAAACTTTTAAGTCGTTAATAACTCAATACAAATCAACTAATCAAGCTTGGGTCCCGAAAGCGTGTCTGACCACGCAAGTAGGAATTAATCAATATTATATACCTAAAGAAAAAATACATTATATAAAATCGAATAAACCAAACTAAAATCCAAAATACAAACCTAAACCAAATTCAAAATCTAAACACCTTAAAAATCAACAAAATTATCACCAAGTTAACCATAACTATAAAAAGAATCGACACAAACCTAAAATCAAAATGTAAATTAATTGCCAATAATTCAAGGGGAGGCTCCAGATTAGCTGGCACCTCCAAAAACTAACTTACCCGACAGGGTAACTCAAAACAAACTAACCCGGCAGGGTAATTAGGATTAGAGACCAAGTTTAACTTGAATCATGGTACTGGTGAAATTTTTGGATGATAGTACGTTAGGGAAGCTTGGGCATCGCATGTCTAGAAAGATATGGCTTCGATCTGGTGCATTTGGCCAAGTGGAACTGACCGAAGCTACCCTTAAATGGATCCTAATCAGTTAGACCAAGATTTAGTACTAAACTCCGTGGATAGGACTATTCGGAAAATCTCGAAAGGTTGGTTACTTCTAATGACGTCCATGTGACTCACCAAGCTTAGAAATTTATCCGAAGAATACCTATTTGTGGAGACCAAAGCTAAATCTGAATCTAACACAAGTTAAACCAAAACTCCAATAAAAAAAAAAATCTAATTTCATCTCACAAAATCATAGGATTCCCTGACTAATAATATAGATCGGGTGAGATGAATAAGGTTTAAAATTAATTTCAAAATTCTAATTTTAAACCTAAAAAATTAATTTCAAAATTTTAATTTTAAACTTAAAAAAAAAATTAATTTCAAAATTTTAATTTTAAACTTAAAAATTATTTTCAAAATTTTAATTTTAAACTTAAAAATTATTTTCAAAATTTTAATTTTAAACTTAAAAATTATTTTCAAAATTTTAATTTTAAACTTAAAAAATTATTTTCAAAATTCTAATTTTAAACTTAAAAAATTAATTTCAAAATTTAAATTTTAAACTTAAAAAATTAATTTCAAAATTTTAATTTTAAACTTAAAAAATTATTTTCAAAATTTTAATTTTAAACTTAAAAATTATTTTCAAAATTTTAATTTTAAACTTAAAAAAAAAATTAATTTCAAAATTTTAATTTTAAACTTAAAAATTATTTTCAAAATTTTAATTTTAAACTTAAAAATTATTTTCAAAATTTTAATTTTAAACTTAAAAATTAATTTCAAAATTCTAATTTTAAACTTAAAAAATTATTTTCAAAATTTTAATTTTAAACTTAAAAAATTAATTTCAAAATTTTAATTTTAAACTTAAAAAATTAATTTCAAAATTTTAATTTTAAACTTACAAAATTATTTTCAAAATTTTAATTTTAAACTTAAAAATTATTTTCAAAATTTTAATTTTAAACTTAAATATAATTTTCAAAATTTTAATTTTAAACTTAAAAATTATTTTCAAAATTTTAATTTTAAACTTAAAAATTATTTTCAAAATTTTAATTTTAAACTTAAAAATTATTTTCAAAATTTTAATTTTAAACTTAAAAATTAATTTCAAAATTCTAATTTTAAACTTAAAAAATTAATTTCAAAATTTTAATTTTAAACTTAAAAAATTAATTTTAAAATTTTAATTTTAAAATTAAAAATTATTTTAAAAATTTTAATTTTATACTTAAAAATTATTTTCAAAATTTTAATTTTAAACTTAAAAATTATTTTCAAAATTTTAATTTTAAACTTAAAAAATTAATTTCAAAATTTTAATTTTACACTTAAAAAATTAATTTCAAAATTTTAATTTTAAACTTAAAAAATTAATTTCAAAATTTTAATTTTAAACTTAAAATTTTTTTTTTTTCAAAATTCTAATTTTAAACTTAAAAATTATTTTCAAAATTTTAATTTTAAACTTAAAAAAAAATAATTTCAAAGTTTTAATTTTAAACTTAAAAAATTATCTTCAAAATTTTAATTTTAAAACTTAAAAAAAACAAAAAAAATATATTTTCAAAATTCTAATTTTAAAAATTATTTT
Source organism: Zingiber officinale (assembly GCF_018446385.1). NCBI lineage: Eukaryota > Viridiplantae > Streptophyta > Magnoliopsida > Zingiberales > Zingiberaceae > Zingiber > Zingiber officinale. The sequence goes on from NC_056004.1 coordinate 15,270,208, forward strand.
CAAAATTTTATTTTTAAACTTAAAAAAAAAAACATTTTCAAAATTCTAATTTTAATTTTAAACTTAAAAAATTAATTTCAAAATTTTAATTTTAAACTCAAAAAAAAAAAATTCAAAATTCTAATTTTAAACTTAAAAATTAATTTCAAAATTTTAATTTTAAACTTAAAAAATTAATTTCAAAATTTTAATTTTAAACTTAAAAAATAATTTTCAAAATTTTAATTTTAAACTTAAAAATTATTTTCAAAATTTTAATTTTAAACTTAAAAAAAATTAATTTCAAAAATCTAATTTTAAACATAAAAAATTATCTTCAAAATTATAATTTTAAAACTTAAAAAATTATTTTCAAAATTCTAATTTTAAAAATTATTTTCAAAATTTTAATCTTAAGCTTAAAAAAAAAAATTATTTTCAAAATTCTAAATTCAAAATTTTAATTTTAAACTTAAAGAAAATTAATTTCAAAATTTTAAACTTAAAACTTAATTTCAAACCTAATTTAAAAAAAAAAAAAAAAAAAAATCTGGGGCGGGCCCCCCTGGTATTCCCCTCCGGGGCGCCCGGAAGGGAATCCGGGCGCCCCGCCCTAAATCAACCCCGGGCGCCCGGAGTCCCCTATAAATAAGGGGCAGCAGGCGCCCCCAATCTTTGCACCACCAACTCTGACTTTTGCCAAGGTTCACTCCGAACCTCAGCGCGAAAGTACTTTAAACCAAAATTTTCTTGCGGTGAAGACGCTGTTGCGATTCAACCGAGGTCGTCAGATCAATATTTGTCGATGGCTCCTCGGTAAATCTTCTTCCCCTATCTGAAATTTTATTTGAAGTTATCTTTACAAACTTTCTTAGAATATTTTTTTAAACAGTAGGAAACGAACAAATACTGGTGTTGGACCCTCCAATGCTAGTACAGACCCTAGGTTTCCCACAGACGAACTTAGGATTAAGTTTGAGTCTACCATTTATAAGGCCATTAGGACTACCTGCATAGATAGATCGTTCTTTCTAAGGTCATGTCCTTCCGCTTTAGAGGTTATAGGCCACTATAACTTAAGGAACCTTGTCGAATGTACCAGTCCAATAAACATAAGCCTGTGTGCCAAATTTTGCAATAACCTAGTGAAAGTAGACGATCTCACCTATACCACTAGGGCAGCAGGCACTGATATCACATTTTCCCCTACGACTATCCGAGAGTTCTTAGAGTTGCGTCCATCTACCTGTTCCTTTTTGTGCTATCCTCCGAGGGATCTACCATTCGGAGATCCCTACTCACATATTACTCTCGATACGATTTATTCATATTTTTTTGGGGGAGAGAGAGATCCCACTGTGACACAGTTTAGGTCAGTAGAACTTCGGGTCCAGGACTACCCTCTTTATAGGGTTGTAGTCCTTTGCATTTTACCACTGACTACTCGGGACATCGCTGTGATGCGTCCATTCCATTCGTTCTTACTTTATGCCCTAATTCATAGGTTAGAAATTGACATCAGCCTACACATTTTCTCCACCATTATCTACTCGGCTGGATTCGTGACTGATAGACGAGTCCATATGCCATTTGGTCACATTCTGACATCCTATATGTCCTCGTTGCGCATTGATGTCACTAGAGGAGACATTGCCCATATGACCGAGTTCGATGTTATAGCAGCTCGGAACTTCTCCCTAGCCGGTATCCAGATAGATAGAGATGACGGGACTATGTCTTGGCGGAGGGGGGCACAGCACCAGCCCGATCCAGACGCACAGGTGGACGAGTTCATGCTCGCACTATTTCAAGAGGAAGCCGCACCGGCTCCACCACCTCCCCCAGCTCGAGCACCACGTCACGCTCCCCGTTCTCTATCTGACCGTATGACCGGACTAGAGAGAGCTATGGCGAGTCTCCAACAGGAGAACTCTGGTTTTCATCGAGACATTCGACGAGAGGTAGCCGAGTTACGAGCTGCCGGGGATACCCGACACACTGAGCTGATGGCGCTTCTCCGATCCTTGGGATCAGGACCACCCCCTTCATCATCTCAGTAGATCTAGTTATGACTCACTTCTGTAGCTACACCACCTGTAAAATATTTTGGATCTATCTAGTGATATTTCAGACTTACATTGATTATGTTCCATCTTGATAGACTAGGATTTTTCAAAAATACTTTCAAAAATGGTTTTATCAATTATAGGTTAAACTTGGTTGTTTTCAAAACTTTCCATTTTTAGATTTTCAAAAACAGTTTTGGCCTTAGACTAGTTTTGAATCCTTAGAAAGCATGTACCCATAGGACTAGTTTTTGAGCATCTCACCAACACCTTAGGTTTACCTTGCTTGTGTTTGACAAACATAGAAAGGGGTGAGATGCATAGGCCAACTGTCTTGACTTAAGATGCTTATTTCAGTGCATCAGCATAAGTCTGGACGTTAAATACAAATCAGACAGTAATCAGATTAAAGATCATCAGTCAAGTCATACACTGACCTTAATCTGACTAACCAAGTGAAAGCTACTATCTTCTGATAGTTAGTTAGTACCTAATTGGTTAGACAGCTGTTTAATTTTAAATGTCAAGTTCAGGGGGAGAAATTAATCAAAATTTTATGTGTTTGACAAATGCTTTTTAAAAAAAACTAGCTTATGTTTGAACATTAATTTACAAAAACGGTTAAATTTAACTAAGTGTTTGAAAAACTTGAAAGTTTAATCCCACCTAATTTTCAAACCTGATTTAAAATGTTCACTATTGAAAATTAAACTTTCCAAATTCAGCCTTTATCAAATTAGCCTTAAAAATTATTTTGGCAAATTTAATCTTACTCGTTTAACTCTTGCTTTGTGTTGAAAAATTTTGCCTTTATCAAATTTAATCTTGTCTCCCCCAAGTCAACTTGATTTTTTCCTTGGATTTAAAAATTTTGTTTTCTTAAACCAAACTCAGACTTCTTCAAGATTAGCTATGATTATTTTTTTCAAGAAACTCTACACTATGATTGTTTACCCTTGTTTTTTGATGAATGCCAAAGGGGGAGGGTTAGGTGGTTAAGTTAGATAAACCAAATTGAAAACACTGAAACTAACTGTAAAACCAATGTACCTGGCATTTTCGTTCTTTCACTAACTTAACCAAGTTGTCATTCCATCAAAAAGGGGGAGATTGTTGGTGCGGGTAGCACTAACGGTCTAACCCAGGTTTTGATGAATGACAAATAGGTTAAGTTAGTTGTGTTGTTGTCTAACACTTTGATCGAGTGTGCAGGAGAAGTCCAGACAGGTCGACGGGCTGACCGGATGTCTGGCACGAAGTCCAGCTAGGTCAACGGGCTGACCGGATAGCTGGCGAGAAGTCCAAGCGGGTCGACGGGCTGACCGGACGCTTGGCGAGAAGTCCAGCTAGGTCGACGGGCTGACCGGATAGCTGGCGAGAAGTCCAAGCGGGTCGACGGGCTGACCGGACGCTTGGTGAGAAGTCCAGACGGGTCGACGGGCTGACCGGACGTCTGGCAGGTAAGTAAGGTAAGTCACTGGAAGGGAGTGACTGTGAGGACGCGTTCCCGGGAAGAGAACATTAGGCGTCGATCCGGCTTAGATCCATTTCGGATATCTAAGTCGAGATCGTGACTAGATTCCGGTCTCGGAAAGCCGGAATCTAAGTTATACTCTTTTTTATTTATCCGTTGAACTTTAACTGTGCTGACAATCTATTTTACAGGATATATATTTGCCTCGGACTAACTTTGTTTTGCAGGAAAAGGGAGTTTTCTGGCCGGGCGCCCGGAGGTCCGAGCGCCCGGAAGGCGAATTCTATCCAGTCGAGTCTTCGCCACGTGGAGCATCATGGTTTGTGCAGCTACGTCACATTCCAGGCGCCCAGAAGGGATCCAGGCGCCTGGAACAGCATATAAAAGAAGCCCCAGACAGGAGCTTCAGATCAATCAATCAAGTTGAGAATTCTTCTACTGCTGGTCTTGCTGCTCGACGTTCAGTGCGACGCCAACAAAGCTCCGACACTACGCTCCATTCTTTTCCCTTCTTGTCGGTATTTGTTTTCAGTTTTCATTAGCATTCACTGTACGGTTCTTTTGTAATCATCATTTCGAATTGCTAGTGATTGCCCAACGAAAGTGGTCAAGGACCACGGGCCTTCGAGTAGGAGTCGTCACAGGCTCCGAACGAAGTAAAACATTTGTGTCTATTTTACTTTTCCGCTGCGTTTACACTCTAAATTTTCAAAGCGATATTCACCCCCCCTCTATCGAATCTAACGGTCCTACAATAACATTTCATGTTCTTGTCATATCATGAAGAGTGCTCTTGATCCCAACTTAAGGGAAGCATCTCTTAGGCTTTTCATCTTACATAAGCCTTGCATAAACATAGCATGATGGCACCATGTGCACATAACATATAGCATATCATAAAAACATAACATGATAACATGAAGTGCACATTATATAGCATCTCATAAAAACATAACATGATAACATGAAGTGCACATATCAATTAACATGGTGACATAAGAATTCATATCATATCATAAGAGCCAACATCATGCATGATTAAGGTTTTGAAACTTCTTACAAGCCCTAAATCATGCTTGTCGAAACATACAAACATACATCATAGATTTTCAAACAACATTGAGACATGAAATCAACTACCTAAGTCCTCATAATCATTAATCATAACATGTAAGACCTTAGGAACCCTAGGTAGCTTCTCAACCTCATTCTTCTTATCTTGGCCGAAACATGAAGGCATGTTTAAATTTTCCTTTAATCAATTTAAAGCATGAAACTTTTGCAACCTACATAGCATAGCAAGTGAGTCCTTTGGTAACCATAAGTGAGGCTCTAACTCTAATTATTCAACCTTGGCCGAAACCTCAAGGTGGTATTTCTAGGTTTTTCATGCAACATAAGCCATGGAAATTTAACCTAACATTGCATAGGAAATCATACATCATGAGGAAGCATAAAACAAGTATAGTTTAGGTCTACAACTTTCTCTAAGCCTCTAATTCAACCATGGCCGAAACCTAAAGATAAGATTTCTAGGTTTTCATGCAACTTAAGACATGGAAATTTAATCTAACATTGTATAGAAAATCATACATCATGAGGAAGCATAACAAGTATAGTTTTAGGTCTACAACTTTCTCTAAGCCTCTAATTCAACCTTGGCCGAAACCTAAAGGTAAGGTTTCTAGGTTTTCATGCAACTTAAGACATGGAAATTCAATCTAACATTGTATAGAAAATCATACATCATGAGGAAGCACAAACAAGTATAGTTTTAGGTCTACATCTTTCTCTAAGCCTCTTATTCAACCTTGGTCGAAACCTAAAGGTAAGGCTTCTAGGTTTTCATGCAACTTAAGACATGGAAATTCAATCTAACATTGTATAGAAAATCATACATCATGAGGAAGCATAAACAAGTATAGTTTAGGTTTCAAAACCTTGCCCTAGACCTTCTGTTCATCCTTGGCCGAAACCTAAGGTAAGATTCTAGGTTTTGTTTATACAACATACTAGCATGAAAACTTAACTAACAACATGTAATAAATCATGTATCATGAAGGAGCATAAACAAGCATGTTTAGATTTCAAAACCTTGCTCTAAACCTTTGTTCATCCTTGGCCGAAACCTAAGGTAAGATTCTAGGTTTTGTTTATACAACATGTAGCACGAAAACTTAACTAACAATATGTAATAGATCATGTATCATAAAGAGCATAAACAATCATGTTTAGATTTAAAAACCTTGCTCTAAACCTTATGTTCATCCTAGGCCGAAACCTAAGCTAAGATTTCAAGGTTTTGTTTATACAACATGTAGCATGAAAACTTAACTAACAACATGTAATAGATCATGTATCATGAAGGAGCATAAACAAGCATGTTTAGATTTCAAAACCTTGCTCTAAACCTTATGTTCATCCTTGGCCAAAACCTAAGGTAAGATTCTAGGTTTTGTTTGTACAACATGTAGCATGAAAACTTAACTAACAACATGTAATAGATCATGTATCATGAAGGAGCATAAACAAACATGTTTTCCTTTCAAAAACTTATCATTGCCGAACCCTAAGTCTCTTTTCAAAACATTTTAAGCATAGAAAATGTAGGGGGCTACTTGTACTGCAAGTGAGGGGGAATACTTACATCTCTCGCTTTATTCTCTAAGAGAAGTAACCTTGGTTGTGAAGCTTTTCCTAGAGAGAAAACCTTTTTGCTTGGTTCGGCAATGGTGAGAAAGAAGGAGATTGGTTTCGGTGGAGAGGAGTAGGGAGGAGAAAGAGAAGAAAATGAAACTTTCTCTTTCCTTTTCTCCTTTTATTCCAAATGAAAGGAAGAAGAAAAAATGAATTTTTACTTCCCTTTTCTTTTACTCATCCTAAATGAAGGGAGAAAGTAAAACTCTCTTTTCACTGTAAGAGGAAGAAGGAAACTTGGGCTTCTCCTTCTTAGTGAAGAGAGCCTTCACTTTCCTTACCTTTAACCATAATTTCCCTCTTTTCATATCAGCACACCCCTGCTGGGGCTACTGATTATAACATGGAACAACTTATTAAGAGGTCCAAAGTTCAATCCTTGGTCAAGCCTCTTTTTGGTTCTTTTTTTTTTATTATTTTAAAGAAAAATCCACATGAAACCTATTTAATCATGCATATATTCATGCAAAATTTCTAGGGATCCTATGGGTGTTACAGTATCAAAGTAGATACTCCTCTATGTGTATCCATAAGAACAACTTGATGGAGAGAACCTATAAAGATGTGCTAGCAACCTTAGAAGATCAGTAATGGTGGAGGAGAGGGAGAGAAGAAAAGAGCTTGAGGAAGAAGAAGGAGGTTTCAAAACAAAATGAAACTTACCCCTTGAATGAAAGTGGCCGGCCACCTTTAGGTGGTTTGTAACCTCCATGGGACGCCAAGAGTCACAACTCTTGGTAACTCCCATGAGGTGGCATCCCACATAAGCAACCATGATGATGTGGAGCATCATCATTGGCCCACTTAATGGCAAATCACCAATGAGGTGGCAAATAGTCAAGTCAAACTTGACTCTTCATCTTCTTCTCAAGTCAAGTCAAACTTGACCACTTCTCTCCCTTGGTTGATCAAATCTAACCATCGGTTCAAGTCAAATTTAATTTAATGAATCTCTATTCGTTGAATTAAATTAATTCAATGAGTCTAAGTCCAAATTAGACTCATCTAATACATGAACCAAATTGAGTCCAACTCAATTATCCTACTTTGGATTAATCTTAATCCAATTTGGTTCATCACATGAACCTAATCCTTTAGGTTCATCAATTGAACCTAATCTCTATCTAATTGCCCTTTGTGTGTGACCCTATAGGTTCTTGTAACGTTGGCAATGCTTCTAAACTCATTTAGGAGCATAAGTAATGAGCGGTATCTAGCAACACATCATTACTATCCAAGTTACAAGAATGTTGAGATCCAACATCACCTTGTGACTACTAATTGTGACTCTTCACAATATATGACAATGTCCTTCTATCTTATACATCTAGATTGATCAATGTGAGGCATAGACCGTGTCATCCTCTAATCAATCTAAATCTTGAACTCCAAGTAGACTCACTCAATCAAATGAGCTCAATATCTTATATTGACTCATTTGGGCATGGCCATGCACTTAGTGGTCTCAATCTATCAAGAATATCGATGTCACTCCCGTCATATAGGAGGGATAGATCACATCTACATCACTCACATTGTAACACCCACGAAATGCTAAGCTATACTTAGGAGTATTTTCTTTAAAATAGAAGAATAAAAGAAAGAAAGAGAAAAATGGAAAATAGAAACCAAAATGAAATAAAAATAGGTGAGGTCAAGTATTGAACCTTGAACCTCCCACAAATGAAAGAGTTAATTTGGTGTATGGTAACCACTAGAGTAATGAATGATATGTGAATAGAAAGAAATGGAAATAGTAGTTAAAGGTAAGAAGATGTCTAAGTAAAGAAACAAGAGAAAACCAAGTAGCTTACTTCCTCTTCCTCTTGGTTAAGAGAAGAAGCAAGCAAAAGATAAGTTGCTTGCTTCCCTCCTTCTCTCTATTTTCATGGAATTAAAGGAATGAAGAGGATAGAGGGGTTAAGGGGGATGAATGAAGGCATGTTCATTTACATGGGAATAAATAGGATTGAGAGAAGAAAAGCAAGAGATTAATTCTTCCTTCTTCTTCCTCCTTCCTTCTCCTTCTTCATTCTCCACCGAAACCAAGAGCTCTCCCTCTCCTCATTTCCAAAAGCTAAGCTAAGGTTCCTCTCCAAGAAAACTAATTTACAAGAAGGAGCCTTCAAGATCTACCCCTTCCAAGCAAGAGAAACAAAATGAAGTGCAAGAAGAAGAAGCTCTCTTCTTCCTTTTCAACTAGAGTATCTTTCCTTAAGAAAAACCACAAGCGAAAGGATGTAAGTATCCCCTCACCTGTGGTAAAAGTTGCTTTTGTTTTCACATAAGAGTAGAATGCTTAAAACCTAGGGTCACAAGTTGGAACTTTCGGCCAAGTATAGAAAAAGAAAGATTTGGGTATATCAAGATCTAAATAAAGCGTGTTTATTATGTTCTTATGATAAGTACCCTAGTATAAGAAGCTAGTTAATGTTCTCATGTTGTATGTTGACTTAAAACCTAGATTTATAAACATGAACCTTCGGCCAAGCATAGATGAAGGACCTAGGAAAGCTTAAGACCTAAACTAACCATGTTCACTACATCCTTATGATATGTATGCTATGTTAAGGGATTGGGTTGGTTTTTCTTATGCTTGAATGTTGCTTAAAGCTTAGCCTACTCTTCATGTATGTTTCGGCCAAGAACCAAATTAGGGTTTAGAGAAACTAAAAAGTTAACCTAGCATGCTCATGTACCTCTTGATAATATGATATGAATTTAGCTAGGTGATTATGCTTACCTGTTGTTTAAAGTTTTGTTTTCCTCCATGTATGATTCGGTCAAGAACAAAATTAGGGTTTAAAGAAGCTAAAAAGTTAACCTAGCATGCTCATGTACCTCTTGATAATATGATATGAATTTAGCTAGGTGATTATGCTTACATGTTGTTTAAAACCTAGTTTTCTCTTCATGGATGGTTCAGCCAAGAACCCAAAGTTAGGGTTTAGAGAAGCTAAAAGGTTAACCTAGCATGCTCATGTATCTCTTGATAATATGATATGAATTTAGCTAAGTGATTATGCTTACATGTTAATTAAAACCTAGTTTTCTCTTCAAGGATGGTTCGGCCAAGAATCAAAGTTAGGGTTTAGAGAAGCTAAAAGGTTAACCTAGCTTGCTCATGTACCTCTTGATAATATGATATGAATTTAGCTAGGTGATTATGCTTACATGTTGTTTAAAACCTAGTTTTCTCTTCAAGGATGGTTCGGCCAAGAACCCAAAATTAGGGTTTAGAGAAGCTAAGAAGTTGACCTAGCATGCTCATGTACCTCTTGATGATATGATATGAATTTAGCTAGGTGTTTATGCTTGCATGTTGCCTATAGCTTGGTTTCCTTTTTATGAGTGGTTCGGCCATTATGAGTTTACAAGCTTATATGTGCCTCACATGATACGTTAAGAATTAGGGGATGTTATTTAATGATGCCATGCATGATTGTGTTTTTTTTTTATGTGCTATGTGCCCAAAGATGCATGCTTTATGATATGACCAATAACATGCCCATTATGTATGCTTATGATCCATGCATGTGCTGTGTGCCCAAATATGCATGTTTTATGATATGGCAAATGACATGCTCATTATGTATGCCTATGATCCATGCATGTGTTGTGTGCCCAAATATGCATGCTTTATGATATGGCAAATGACATGCTCATTATGTATGCTTATGATCCATGCATGTGCTGTGTGCCAAATATGCATGCTTTACTCCTCATGGTATGATAAGATAAGATATGTTATGTTAAGATATGAACCATGATATGATATTTTACTTTGTATGGCTTGTACCAAGGGTGGACTCCATAAGCGCCCCTAGGCCGGCAGACTATGAACGGGTCTAGTAAAGGGATGGGCTCCTTAGTACGCCCCTAGGTCGATGAACTATGAACGGACCTAGATCCCTAGTAGGTTCGGGGCTAGCTACCCTGTCCTAGGGATTGCGCGCATTTATGTATGTATGTAGTACAAGCCGGGCCCTCATCATGATATTATGTTCAAGTACTATATGATAAATTTTAAGACATCTTACATATGACATGACTCATGTTTTAAAAGACATCTTACATTATGTGACATGATGATTTATGATATGATATAGCATGATGTCCTTAATGATTTATGATATGACATGCTATGCTCTTATGATTTATGTGACCTGATGATTATGATATGATATAGCATGATGCCCTTTTATGTTTATGATATGACATGCTATATTCTTATGAGTTATATGAAATGGTGATTTATGATGTGATATAGCATGATATTTCTTTATGAGATCATATGTTATGATGCTATGTATTCACCATGTGATTTTAGATGATTATATTTCCATGATTATATGCTATGTGTTTATGCTCGAATTATGGATTTTGTGAGTAGGAAAGGATCTTACTAAGCCCGAGTGCTTATAGCTTACTTTCCTTGTACCACAGATAAAGGCAAGGAATGGATGACCTAGGGGAGCTGCAGGAGAGGCAAGGAGATGTGTGTGGTGGTGACTCGGCTAAGATAATGAAAGACCTGCATATGTTTTTTTATTATTATTATGAAATGGACTAAGTGTGTTATGTTATTGTCCATATGATTTCAGGATATTTTTCTAAGTGTTTTATTTTCAAATACAAATTTTAATACGCATATATGTTTCCGCATTAGTAATGGTTAAGTAAGTAACCCCGTACCCTACGAGCAGGAGGGGCGGGTGTTACACACATCCCTCTGCATAATTCGTTACATACCCAGTAATCGCCTTTATAGTCCACCCAGTTATGGGTAACGTTTGACGAAACCAAAGTACGTAACTCCTTATGTAGAGAACCATGGTGACTTCAGATCCAAGGACTAGCAGTCATACTAATAGCCACATGAGAAAGTTTATGACACTTATATAACGATCCATGATACTTTCTCATGGCGGGTCATTCAGTATACATTCTCCAATGCATACCCATGTGTCAACTTGATATCTCTATATCCATGACTTATGAGATCAAGTCATCGAGTTGACCTACATCCTAACCTCGTTGCATTAACATTGTCCCTGAATGTTAATACTCGACTAGGAATGATTAAGAGTAGTGTTCCCTATATCATCTCACTATCGATTCAACCAATCGATTGATATAGGTAAGAACCTTCTACTCTAGGACGCTATTATACTTAGTTATTTGGCACCAATACAAGTAAGTATAATAACCAAAAACAAATGCCTTTATTTATATACAAGAATATGATACAACGAGTCCATACAACAATCATCAAATGATTGGCTCTAGGGCTCTAACTAATAATCTCCCACTAGCACTAGTGTCAATCAGTGTAGGCTCTAAGGCCTAATGACCTGGTGTGACCATCATGCTTTCTCTATGCCAAAGTCTTGGTCAAGGGATCTGCGATGTTAGCCTCTGTGGGTACTCTGCAAATCTTCACATCTCCACTCTCGATAATCTCTTGAATGAGATTGAAGCGCCGTAGTATGTGTTTGGTCCGCTAGTGTGAGTGAGGTTCCTTAGCCTGTGATATTGTTCCATTGTTGTCACAATAGAGCTCTATAGGATCAGCTATGCTAGGAACCACCCGAAGCTCGGTAATGAACTTGCGGATCCAAACTGCCTCCTTTGCTGCTTCTGATGCAGCAATATACTCGGCCTCTGTCGTAGAATCAGCTACTGTGTCCTGCTTCGAACTCTTCCAGCTCACAGCACCACCATTTATGCAAAACACGAACCCTGACTGCGATCGATAATCATCCTGGTTGGTCTAGAAGCTGGCATCACTGTAACCCTTTACAGCTAGCTTGTCATAGCCTCCATATATTAAGAAATATTCTTTAGTCCTTTTTAAGTACTTAAGAATATTCTTGACCGCTATCCAGTGACTTTCACCTGGATCTGACTGGTATCTGCTCGTCATGCTCAAAGCATACGAGACATCAGGACGAGTACATAGCATGGCATACATGAAAGATCCTATGGCTGAGGCATAAGGGATCTGATCCATGCGGTCTCTCTCCTCTCTAGAAGAGGGACCTTGAGTCTTCGAAAGACTCACGCCATGTGACATCGGAAGAAATCCCTTCTTGGAGTTCTGCATTGCAAACCAAAGGAGTACCTTGTCAATATATGTACTCTGACTTAGGCCAAGCAATCTCTTAGATCTATCTCTATAGATCTGTATCCCTAGAATGCGGGATGCTTCACCTAAGTCCTTTATTGAGAAACAAGTCCCTAGCCAAGTCTTGAAAGACTGTAGCAAAGGGATGTCTTTTCCAATGAGTAGTATGTCATTCACATACAATATAAGGAAGACAACTGTGTACCCTACAACCTTTTTGTAGACACAAGGTTCATCTTCATTCTTGATGAAACCAAACTGTTTGATTGCATCATCGAATCGAAGATTCCAGCTCTGAGAAGCTTGCTTTAGTCCATAAATGGACCTATGCAGCTTGCATACTCTGCTAGTATGCTGTGGATCTACAAAACCCTCAGGTTGTGTCATGTACATATCCTCGAGCGGGTTTCCATTCAGAAACATGGTTTTGACATCCATCTATCATATCTCATAGTCATGGTATGCTGCAATAGCAAGCATGATCCGAATGGACTTAAACATCGCTACTGGAGAAAAGGTTTCATCATAGTCAATACCATGAATTTGCTTGAAACTTTTAGCTACCAAGCGACCCTTATAAATAAGTCCATCCATGTCAGTCTTTCTCTTAAAGACCCACTTACACCCAATGGGTTTGACCCCTTCAGGTGGATCAACCAAAGTCCATACTTGGTTAGTGTACATGGATTCCATCTCGGATCTCATGGCTTCTAGCCATTTCTCGGAATCTGGTCTCATCACAGCTTCCTGATAGGAGGTGGGCTCATCCTCTATGAGCACAACGTCATCATGGCCAGACAAGATAAATCAGTATCTCTCAGGCTGACGACGCACCCTATCAGACCTGCGAAGAGATATGTCCAACTCAATTAGCCTACTTTGAATTACTCTTAATTCAATTTGGTTCATCACATGAACCTAATCCTTTAGGTTCATCAATTGAACCTAATATCCATCTAATTGCCCTTTGTGTGTGACCCTATAGGTTCTTGTGACGTTGGCAATGCTCCTAAACTCATTTAGGAGCATAAGTAATGAGCGGTATCTAGCAACACATCATTACTACCCAAGTTACAAGAATGTTGAGATCCAACATCACCTTGTGACTACTAATTGTGACTCTTCACAGTATATGACAATGTCCTTCTATCCTAGACATCTAGATTGATTAATGTGAGGGATAGACCGTGTCATCCTCTAATCAATCTAAATCTTGAACTCCAAGTAGACTCACTCAATCAAATGAGCTCAATATCTTATATTGACTCATTTGGGCATGGTCATGCACTTAGTGGTCTCATTATATCAAGAATATCGATATCTCTCCCGTCATATAGGAGGGATAGATCCCATCTACATCACTCACATCCCTCCACATAATTTGTTACATACCTAGTAATCGTCTTTATAGTCCACCCAGTTACGGGTGACGTTTGACGAAGCCAAAGTATATAACTCCTTATGTAGGGAACCATGGTGACTTCAGGTCCAAGGACTAGTAGTCATACTAATAGACACATGAGAAAGTATATGACACTCATATAACAATCCATGATAATTTCTCATGGCGGGTCATTCGGTATACATTCTCCAATGCATACCCATGTGTCAACTTGATATCTCTATATCCATGACTTGTGAGATGAAGTCATCGAGTTGACCTACATGCTAGTCTCGTCACATTAACATTGTCCCTGAATGTTAATACTCGACTAGTAATGATTAAGAGCAGTGTTCCCTATATCATCTCACTATCGATTTAACCAATCAATTGATATAGGTAAGAACCTTCTACTCTAGGACGCTATTATACTTAGTTAGTTGGCACTAATACAAGTAATTATTATAACCAAAAACAAATGTCTTTATTTATATACAAGAATATGATACAATGAGTCCATACAACAATCATCAAATGATTGGCTCGAGAGCTCTAACTAACAATACCTCCAGGGGGATAGGCCAATATCGATCGGGATATGCCTCAAAGGAGATAGGCCAATATCGGTCGGGATATACCTTCAGGGAGACAGGCCAATATCAACCGGGATATACCTTCATGTAGACAGGCCAATATCGGCCGGGATATACTTTCAGAGAGACAGACTAATATCGGTCGGGATATACCTTCAGGGAGACAGGCCAATATCGGCCGGGATATACCTTCAGGGAGATAGGCCAATATCGACCGGGATATACCTTCGGGGAGGAAGGCCAATATCGTCCGGAAGATACTTCCAAGTGAGCAGGCCAGTATCGGCCGGGATATACCTTAAAGAAGGAAGGCCAATATTGGCCGAAATATACTTCCAAGTGGGAAGGTCAATATCGGCCGGGATATACCTCAATGGAGGAAGACCAATATTTGCCGGCTTGAATAGTAACTTGAAAAGATATACCAATATTAATCAAGATTACATACTTGACAAAATATAGCCCAGTGCTAGCTGGGATAACAAACCCAGAAGTGCACGGACAGGCATTACCCAAGGAGCCTCATGAGAGGTAATGATTATTGATCAAACCTAGTTAAGTTCATCCTCGACCGATACAAAGGACAAGGTTATATTAAGTAATCTATGATATAGCAAAAACAGGAGAGGCAAGTATGAACGATAGAAACACTTTGAAAGGAATTGTGAAACAGGATAGAAGTAAATATTTCAAATAAAGTAGTCCATAAAGATATTTGCAGTATGTGATTGTATAACAGGTGTTATATATTTTGGCGGGAAATGTGTTTTCAGACTATTTTGTAGGTACTAGACAACAAATAAGGTACATCTGGGATATAAAAATGATTCCTTAAAAGTCATTTACCACAAGTACGCAGCTTACGTCATCTTATAACAAATTCTAACAAACCGGGGTCCATTTCATGACTACGGAGGTCATATGAATTTGTATAAAAAGGGGAATCCTCTCCGTTGGCTAGGTAAGTTGTAACGACCCGGCCCTTCGGCCTCTTGGGCGGCCCTTGTGGCGGCCCAACTAGCGGCCCTTATGTCGTCGGCCCATTTGGAGACCTCTAATGTCATCGACCGACGACCCTTTGGCTGTGTCGTTACTCACTAGGACTTTCCACCCCCACTCACTTGGCTACCAGGATTTATAAACTCTAGTACTTAAGCTTGGAGGTCTAGAGTTCGAATCCTGGGGGAGGCAAAAATCCACTGGCCAGGGGTGGAAAGTCCTAGTGAGTAATGGCACGGCCGACGGTCGACGGTCGACGACCCGAGGGTCGCCAAATGGGCCGCCAAATGGGTCGGGTCGTTACATAAGTTCACATCATTGCGCACATTCATAACCCTAATTTTCAACCACTATTCATCTTCTTCTTCCTTCTGACACACCAAGAGAGATCACTAACTTGAGCGTCGGAGGGCCTAGCCAGGGATTCCCACCCCGGTCTTAGGTCACTAACGATAGTGTTGGCTAGTCTCTTGTGCGCAGGAAGTCTTGGAAGCTCCGAATCTGGATTTCTCTTCGTTTGGATTTCTCTCTCGAATCTTCATGCAAGGAGGGCATTCGGTGACTCTATTTTTCCCGATCCGCTTTGGGTTTCTCGGATCGTTGTTCTACAGGTATTATTCTTCACCAGCGGTAGGTTTTTTCTTTCGGCTCTCCGTCTTGTCAAGCTTCTCAGACATGATCAAATTTGGCGTCGTCTATGGAAAATTCACCTGAATCTGAGACTACAAGATGGAAGAGGCTGGAAAATCAAACCTGCTCACCATTAGTCGTGAAGATATGGATTTCCTCATTAATTCTCATGTACAAAAAGCCTTGCAACAACAACTTCAAGCTCATACTGGAGCTACTCTGCCAACAGCTCATAATCCAGTGATTTCAACTACTAAGCATTGGAGAGGAAAGGAGCCGGAAGAGGAGGAACATGCATATTTTCCTCCGGCCATAGTTTCTCCGACGCGACGCCTGCAAGCCTTTCTTCGTACTCCCATGGAACAAGGGGGACGAAGGCCTGTGTTTCAAGAATCCTCTGGCGAAGCACCAGATAGAGAAAAGCGTATGATTAAAATGGTAACTAGTGACAGCTCACCAGAAAAAATTATCTCTCCCTTCTCCCAAAGCGTACTGGATGATCCACTTCCTAAGCGGTACCAAAATCTTCAGATCGGTGAGTACACTAGGACTACAGATCCGGAGGATCATTTATTAAAATTTGAGAATGTAGAATTATTACAACAATTCTCTGACAGAGTGAAATACCGAATGTTTCTTACTACACTTGGAGGAGCTGCACAACGCTGGTTCAAGAGATTGCCAGAAAAATCTATCTGAAAATTTAAAGATTTCAAGAAGGTTTTTCTACATCACTTCTCTAGTAACAAGAGGTATCATAAGACTCCTTGGAGTCTATTCTCAATTAAGCAAGCATCCAAAGAGTCCATCCGTGCCTACATCAAAAGGTTTAACCAGGTAGCTATCGATGTGCCCAATGCAACTACTGAAATCTTAGTAAGCGCTTTTTCTCAGGGTTTAAATGATAATGATTTCTTTAAAGACCTAGCGAGAAATCCTCCTGTTAATTTTGATTCCTTGATTGAACGTGTTACTGAGTTTATTAATGTGGAAGAAGCTCAATCCACCCGCAGAAAGGAGGACATTACTTCTTCTCCTACCCTAGTTAAGGAGAAAGGTCCTGCCCCTGTTCCTCCACCAAGAGGGCCTCGAGTGACTCATCCACCTCACCATCAACCAGAATATCGTCCACAGGTAGTACAACACGTAGAGATATAGCCAGAGGCACCAAGAAGATGGTGCACTTATCATAAAACTAGCAGTCATCATACTGAAGACTGTTTTGTTTTAAGAAATAAACAAGCAAATAGGGAGCGCTACCAAAGGCAAAATTATTATCGGTAACAATACCCTAGACAGTAAAGTCCGCTCAAATTGGAATATCGTCCGGTCGAGCCTAGGCAGGATGCATTGCCTACCCCAGCCGGTACAAGCCAAGTGTCGGAAAAGGCTCCTTCTGAAGCCATGACAGCCCAACAAGAAGAAAACAGGAGTAATGCCGCCCGGGGCAATATCAGTATGATCGCGGGCGGGCCCACTGATGGGGATTCTAATAGGGCCAGTAAAGCACATGCCCGAAGACTGGAGATTCATGTCGTGGGGTGCAGCATGGAACGAGCAGCTAGTCCCGAGATAAGTTTTGGGCCTAGAGATCTTGAGGGGGTAGAAATACCCCATGATGATGCCCTGATTATCAAAGCAGTGATAGCCAACTATGCTATTTCTCGTACCTTCATAGACACGGGCAGTTTTGTCAATATTATATTCAAGAAGGCTTTTGATCAATTACAGATTGACCCGAGTGAACTTTCAACAGATGGTCACTCCTCTATATGGATTCACGGGCAACGAAGTACAACCGCTGGGTCAAATAAAGTTGGCCATATCTCTAGGAGAGGAGCCTCTGATGAGAACAAGGAGATCTTATTTCATGGTGGTGGACGCCCCGTCCTCTTATAATGTGATACTGGGTCGACCGACCCTAAACGAGTTTAGGGTGGTCGTTTCTACTTTTTGTCAGAAAATTAAATTTCATGTTGATGATCAAGTCGGGGAGGTGCGGGGTGATTAGAAGACAGCTCGAAAATGTTATGTAGAGATAGTTCGGACTGAAGCTAACGCTGCCCGAAAGATTCAAAGAATGGAAGTCAATGTCATTCAGGAGAAGCAGCCTGTTCTGGTTTGTAAAGAAAAGGAAGAAGTTCAGATTCAGACCGGTCGACCTGAAGCTACTACATATATTGGGCTGATCTTGAGCCTATTCTGAAAGCTGAACTGGTGCAATGCTTGAAGGAGAATAGTGATGTGTTTGCCTGGACGCCCAAAAAAGTCTCGGGCGTTTCTCCTACAGTCATGGAGCATTCTTTGCATGTCTTCCCAGATGCCCGGCCGGTCATGCAAAGAAAAAGGAATTTTAGCGTGGAGCAGAACCAAATCATCAAGGAAGAAATAACTAAACTCATGGAGGCTGGTTACATCAGGGAGGTACAATTCCATAGTTGGCTAGCTAATGTGGTTCTGGTCTCTAAGCCAGGAAATAAATGGTGAGTATGCATTGATTTCTGGGATCTCAACAAGGCTTGTCCAAAAGATTATTATCCGTTACCCAGGATCGATCAACTAGTAGACTCCACTGCGGGGTGCGAATACATCTCTATGTTGGACGCTTTTCAGGGTTATCATTAGGTCCCCCTGGCTAAGGAGGATAAAGAAAAGGTTAGTTTTATAACATCTGAAGGAACTTATTGTTATAATATTATGCCCTTCGGACTAAAAAATGCAGGAGCAACTTATCAGAGGCTTATGAATAAGGTCTTTCAGAAGCAGATTGGAAGAAATATGGAAGTATATGTTGATGATATCTTAATCAAGTCTCTTCAAGCTGTTGATCTGTGCAGGGATGTAGAGGAGACCTGCAAGACGTTGAGACAATATGGGCTCAAGTTGAATCCGAGTAAATGTTTATTCGGAGCAAAAGGGGGAAAATTCCTGGGGTATATGGTGTCTGAGCGAGGAATAGAGGCCAAACTGAGCAAAGTCAAGGCACTTCAGAACATGGAGCCTCCGCGCAACATGAGAGAAGCTCAAAGACTTACTGGCCGGATTACAGCCTTATCTAGGTTCATTTCCAGGTCGGCCGATCGTGGCTTCCACTTCTTTAAAATACTCCGGAAGGTAAATAAATTTCAATGGAATGAGGAATGTGATAAGGCCTTTCAAGAGTTAAAAGATTACTTGTCTACTCTTCCTGTATTAGCTAAGCCTATTGTAGGAGAGACCCTCTGGGTATATTTGTCAGCTAATGAAAATGTTGTAGGCTCTGTATTAGTTAGGCAGGAGGGAAAGGAACAACAACCTGTATATTTCTCTAGCCATTTATTAAAATGAGCTGAGTGTAGATACACTACACTAGAAAAGTTGTCTTATGCATTAGTATTGACTGCTCGGAGGTTGCGCCCGTATTTCTTATCACATGAAATTGTTGTACTAACCAACAGTACCCTCGGACGGGGGCTACTCAACCCAGAAGCATCTGACCGGTAGATCAAATGGACGACTGAACTTGGTGAATATGACATACAGTATCAACCTCGCTCAGCCATCAAGGCACAAGCTCTAGCAGATTTCATTATAGAAGTTCAAGGCCCTTAGGAAGAAAATATTTGGAAAGTTTATGTAGATGGCTCCTCAACCAGACAAGGTAGTGGAATTGGTGTTCTTCTTATATCTCCAAGGGAAGATAGACTCCAACTTTCAGTTAGATTGAATTACAGAGCTACTAACAATGAGGCAGAATATGAAACCTTTATAGCTGGATTACAAGCCGCTCGGCATATAGGAGCAGCTCGAGTCCTCATCTATTCTGATTCTCAGTTAGCAGCCCAACAACTATCAGGTAATTTTGAAATTAATAATGATAGGCTTAAATTATATGCCGAGGCATTTGATAAGCTAAAATCTCAGTTTCAAGAAGTGAGTGTACAAAAAGTTCCTCGGTCTGAAAATCAGGTAGCATATGAATTCTCTAAGTTGGCCTCTGCTATAGTACCATGGAATCTAGATCGGCTAGTAGAACAAACTTTGTTAATATCTTGTATCGAAAGACAAGCTGACGCAGAAATACAAGGGGACTGGAGGGCTCAAATCATATTGTATCTACAGCAGGGTATTCTTCCGAGTAATGCAGAACAAGCAAGGATATTTAAGAAGAGAGCTGTTCAGTACACTATGATAGGAGAACAGTTATATAAAAAAGCTTTTTCTAGACCTCTGCTCAAGTGTATTGGCACAGAAGATATACAATTTATTTTATCGGAAGTTCATCAAGGTTCATGTGGTAGTCATATAGGAGGAAGATCCTTGGCCCGTAAAATCTTACTAGCAGGATATTTCTGGCCTACTCTACACGAGGATGCCAACAAGTTGGTAAGAACTTGTATTTCTTGCCAGAAACATCAAAATATTTCGCATCATCCTACACAGTTGTTGAGAACCTCTATAGTCTCATGTCCCTTCGATCAATGGGGCATGGACATAGTAGGCCCATTCCCTATGGCAGCTGCACAAAGAAGGTTTTTATTGGTAGCAGTGGATTATTTTTCTAAATGGGTAGAAGCAAAATCACTTGCCCGGATTACTGAAGATGCAGTTATTAAATTTCTGTGGAAAAATATCATATGCAGATTCGACATTCCTCATAAATTAGTCTCTGATAATGGAAGGCAATTTCAATGGGATAGAATCTTAGATTGGTGCAAAAGTTATGGTATTATTAAGGCTTTCACCTCTATAGCTTATCCGCAAAGTAATGGTCAAGCGGAAGTGACCAACAGAGAAATTATAAGGGGTTTAAAAACCAAACTAGATCATGCTGGAGGCAGCTGGGTTGATGAATTACCCAGCGTTCTTTGGGCCTATCGTACTACACCTCGAGAAGCAACCGGAATTACTCCTTTTCAATTAGTTTATGGAGGAGAAGCTATAATTCCCATCGAAGTAGGAGTATAATCTGATAGAAAACGACTATATGATGAAGACAATGCTGGTCGACGGCTCATGGAGCTGAACTTGATAGAAGAAATTAGAGACAAGGATGCAGCTCGACTCACCTCATATCGACAACGGATGAGGCAAAATTATAATAAAAGGGTTATCCCGAGATTTTTCCAAGTAGGAGATTTGGTATGGAAACGTGTCAAACCCGTGGGGGATGTTAGTAAGTTAGCACCACAATGGGGAGGACCCTACAAAGTAGTAGAAAAACTCATATCGGGTTCATATTATCTCCAGGATATTGAAGGAAGAATTCTTGAACGTCCCTGGAGTGCAAATCATTTACAACCTTACCGAACCTGACAAGATCATACCACACCAGAATACATCTGAAGGAACAGAGCGTAATTATTTGGAGTATGTTCCCGGTGAACTGAGGACCAGTATGCTTACAGTTTATGTACTCTATTTCTTTCAATAAATGCAATGCAAGACAAACACCTCCAAAGAAATAAATGTGGTTCACACAGATAGACAATTATCGGCAGAACTTTTGTAATCTATTCGAACGATCAACAGTGGGGAATCCTAAAGACCTATTCAACTCCCCTAAGAAAAACCCTGAAGTTTTAAAACCCTTACAAGGTCAGTGCAAACATTATAATTTTGCATAAGAACATAGTCGATCGGGAAATCTCACGAAGTAACTCGGACGGGTCTTCATGGGAGGAACCGGAGACTTTAAACTATCACAGAATATAATCGATCGGAAAATCTCATGAAGTAACTCGGACGGGTCTTCATGGGAGGAACCGGAGACTTTAAACTATCATATAACATAGTCGATCGGAAATCTCATGAAGTAACTCGGACGGGTCTTCATGGGAGGAACCGAAGACTTTAAACTATCACAGAACATAGTCGATCGGGAAATCTCATGAAGTAACTCGGACGGGTGTTCATGAAAGGAACCGGAGACTTTAAACTATCATAGAACATAGTCGATCGGGAAATCTCAAGAAGTAACTTGGACGGGTCTTCATGGGACGAACCGGAGACTTTAAACTATCATATAACATAGTCGATCGGGAAATCTCATGAAGTAACTCTATGTATATATACATATGTTACATTTCCTATCTAGAGGCCCGTTCACATGGAGCTCTTTATTTAAAATCGCCCAGAGTATTATACCCAGCTCGGAGCCCAGGAGTTTTATACATTTCCTGATATAAAATCGCTCGGGATTATTCATTCTTTTGAAATGTTCTCAGCTAAGAGGTTTATTAAGATAAGGATTAACTTCAAAAAGTAAGCAAGGAGTTCTTAAATAAAACTTATACTCAATACTCGGAAGCATTCCAAAGGAGGCATTCTTAAACCAACACAAAAGAGAAATAGGTAAGTATCAAAACTCTCATGTATATCGCAGTTACTTAATTACAAAGTTTTTGGTTACAGTTCCTTTCACTACCAGTTTTTCCATTACAAGTTTTTTCATTGCCAATCTTTTTGAATGCATAGATATGATTACTTAAAATGACTTGTTAAATCTGCGGGTAGCTCTTTGTTATGTTTGCGACGGTTTATGAAGGAAGAAGGAGGTTCTTTAGGTAGATAACCATCCTCTCTCAATTGTTGAAGAATTCCTGGCACAGAATGATTTAAAGCACCCACCATTCGACAGATAAATTCTTGAGCAAACTCCGGAGACTTTAGATAAGCTAGGCGCCACTTTTCCCATCGGTTCTTCTGCTGCTCCTTATAACTCTGAAAATCAGCTTGTAGTTTAGTGTTTTGATCTTTTAAAGCATCCTTCTCCAATTTAACTTGTTCCAATTCCTTCTGGAGCAGTGACAACTCGGCATCTTGAGCCTTTCTTTGCTCTTGTTCCTGTAGGATAGCGAAATCATGAGAGGCTAGGTCTTGAGCTTGTTCAGAAAGACATACATTATAAAGCTTCTCTACTTTTTCTAAAACAAGGCTTTTATGAGAAGCATCTAAGAGAGCTTTCTCCTTTAAAACAATTTCTAGTCAAAGACTAGAGTGTAATCGGTCCACCTGTAGCTCCAAAGTTCTCCTTGCAAGCTCTTTGTCTTTCAATAATTATTGTGATTCCTGTAATTCCTGTCTCAATACCCCTAATTATTGATCTTGCAAGGCCACTTTCTCTTACAACTGAGTCAGGTCATCATTAGAAGCAGGTAAAGTAGCCTTCAATGTCTCTAGTTAAGCTTTCAACTTAGTGTTCTCCCGGTCCCGAGCCATGAGTAGCTGGTCTATATGAAGACTTGAGGCAAGGAACTAAATAAAATAATGATACAGTTATAGATAGTGAGAAGAAGTTAACAGTATGTAACTAAGAATACTTACAACGACTGCCTGACGACTGTGATTGTCTGCCCGATCGGAAATATTGATGCCCCTTAATTTTTCTTGGCTATGAAGCTAAGATTCAGCCAACAATCCTTGTAACTGAAGCGAACCGTAACTAGGGGGATCCGAAGTTTGCCCCATTTGAGAATGCAGACCCAAAGCTTGTCTAAATAAAGGTGAGGAGATCGAAGAAGAAGGAGGTAGGGATGAAGAAGACGCAATAGAAGGGGAAGAAGTAGTAGAAACAAGAGCAGCAGAAGAGGAACTAGATGGGATAGAAAGTGGCAATGCGAGGGGTACTGACTCAATCGCTGAAACACGAACTGCTGAGGGCTCGGTACCGGGAGAAGATCTCCGGCAAGGTGTTCGTTTCGCTCGCGGCCCAGAAGCCAAAGGAGGCAAGGCCAACGCAAGAGGTTGAGAAGACATAGAAGGAATAACAGCCATCTCAGAAGCAGAAGCAGAAGCAGAAGGAGCTGAAACAATAGCAGAAGAAGAGGGGATGAGCAGAGCAGGTCTCATCATCCTAAGAGCAGGATTGGAGATAATATGGGTAGGGGACATTGGTTCCTTACCTCTCTCAAGAGAAATAGGCGTCGGAACAAGAGGAGCTTGCACAAAAGTACCAAAAAGATCACCGAAGGGTACATTCTCAGTAAGCTTGGGCTTTTTGATTAAGGCAACAAAGGGCTGTTCTTCTTCCTCTTCCATGGCAGCGATAACTTCTGCCTATTGCTCTTCTTTAGACAGCAGGCCCAGGGTAGAAGAATTAGGATTAGCTCGACGAGTTCGTAGCCATTCTCCTCCAAGATTATTTACGAAAGACTTAGTCATGATAGTATTTCTGTACATGAAGGCTGGAAGAAGAGCATCGGATGAAACGTAAGAATTAAGCACCATTATAAGGGAGATATACTAATAAGTAAATGTAGCATGAAATGTTTATACATACCGAAAGAACCATCCAAGGGAGTGTCAATGTTACCTATCCCAAAAGGGAACATTAAACCCTCCACAATCAAATGCAGTAAGCTAAATTTTGCTCCCTCAATTTAGATATAGCAGAAGCAATAGAGGGATCATTGAGGAGATTATGGGTACTAGGAACGGGGGGTAAATCATATATCCATTGGATAGGAAAAGGAGGAGGAGAAGGGAGACGCATATAGAAAAATTTATGGCGCCATTCCCCTTGAGGGGGAATGCGGTTAAACAAAATAGCCTTAGGGCGAGACTGAAACTTGATGACACCCATGTCTATCTGACGTGGAGCAATGAAGTGATGAAAAAGACGAGGGGACAAAGGAAATCTAGCAGTTTAGATACTCCAATGAAACCCATGAGGATAGAAAAAGACTGTGGGATAAGCTGATTGAGAGGAATATTGAAGTATACACTAACATCAGAAAAAACAAAGGAATGAAGAGGGAATCGAAAACCTTGTAGGACTTGGTCCCGGAATATAAATATACATCCTAACGGAGGAAGATGTGGACTATCCATGGGAGTAGGGCGAACTATATAAGAAGGAAAGCCATAAGTCGCCTTTAAATCCAATTCCTTTTTCTCGGTGAGGTCAGACGCGCATGAAAGAAACCACGCAGGAGGAGAAATATCCATGGCGGAACAGCAGAAGGAAGATGAATCGGAGAAAGCAAGAAGACAGTCAGGAAGCAGAAGAGAACTTCTTAAACCCTTGTTTTTCCTCTCGACCCTATGCCAAAACCCCCAAATAAAGATAGCAGGAGGAATAGAAAAAGGGGAAGTACTCGGAATTCCAACCGTCACAAATAGGTAATGACATTAAAGGATAAAATCAAAGTTGAAAAGGAAGAGGAATTCCAAGGAAAGAGATGTTAAGTTAAGTAATCTTCCTCAAAAAAAAAAAGTGAGCGAGTTTCCCTAGGTATAATTTTAGTTCTTAAGAGAGTCCGATGAATACAAGAAAAATCGGTCAGGTACTATAAGTTCAGATTATTTAATAAAACAACAAACCCAAATGAGCATAATAGACCGGGCGAAAGTTGGGTATGAGGCATTGGTCGATAGACAGGACTTGGTTGGAGAATACCGGACAAAATTCATAAAGATGAGTATGAATCGGCCGGTCACAGTAGACCGGCCGAGATAAAATACTATTCTAATATGTCGATCAGAGGTTTGTAATGGTAAGCCAGGTAACATCCACCGTATGAAATTTGGTCAAAATATAATACATAAGGTGGTATGCATAAATACAAGTATAAATTAGTCGAGTATAACAAATCTACCAATATTAAGAATATGACGACAGGACTGCACTAAATATAATGGGACACAATTAGCTGTAAAATATCGGACTATAGTTGTCAGCGTTTGTATACACCAGTCGGTCATGATAAAGCAGTCAAAATAAAGAACATTATAATAAGTTGAGCGAAGTTTTATGATGGCCAACCAGGTGACATTCAATATATTTAAACAAGATAAACAATCTTCATGAAGAAGAACATGTTTAACAATGAAAAAGGGAGGATCAACTTTACATAAGTTCACTAGATTGTCATCACAAAGTCCCAGTCCCACTTACAGGGATTCAAATTTAAGTAAGAAAAGAAAGTCATCCTAAGGTCAGCTGAGGAAATAGATCAGGAGGCCTATTATCAATAAGTTTGCGACGATTTAGGAAGTTGGGAGGGGGATCACGAGATAAGAAGTTTTCCTCTTACAATTGTTGAACCGCCCCTTTAGCTCCTGCAATAAAGGCTGCTAAGATTGACTTCACGATCGGCCTATTGAATTTAGTGGATTCAATCATGATAGTGGCCCTTTCTTTGTAGCGAGTATCTTCGTTTGTGTTGTAGACCACCAAAGCCGTCTGGGAAGTCTTCATTTCGTTTTCTTTGATAGAGACCTCGGTTTTAGCTGAATTTAGGGAGGTGTTCAAAGAAGTTATTTCATCATCCTTCAGCTACAAGGCTTTAAGTTATTCAGCCATTTCCGATTCATAATCAACCTTTAATTTGCCAATCTTGGAAGTTAATTCTTGGTTAAGATCCATAGCTGATTTGAACTGTGTCTGAAGACTTTCAATTTGGACTTCAAGTTGTTTCTTGGAAGCAGCAGAAAATGTAGCATAAGATAACTCAGTAACTTGTTGTTTCAGCTTGTCGTTCTCGGATCTCAGCTTCTTGTTCTCATTGTATAAATTATGCATCAGCCGAGACAAGCCCATATTTTCTATCCATCACTAGAAATATAATAAATGGTTATGACATGATCATTAATGAATAGAGAGTAGACGTTAATAAACATACCTGATTCTCCCTATGGGAAAAACGATCAATTATTTCAGGAGTGGTGAGTTCTTCAAAAATAGGACGAACCTTATCCCAAGCGTTAGCAAAGGAGTCTCCTAGCAATATGGGGAGGACGGGGATAGCAGAAAAACCCGCAGAGAAGGAGGAAGTAGGAATAGATGGAGGAGCAAAGACTAAATAAGAAGAGGGTGAGGAAGGTAAGGATCCGAATTCAGGAATAGACAGTGGAATGGTGAAAGAAGCATAACCAGGGGCACTGGTGCTGGAAGAAGGTGAGGCAGTGAGGGTTAGAGAAGGATAGAGCTCGGCCAAAGTAGGTTCGTCAGAAGGAAGGTCGGTAGGAGTAAAACCATCTGAAACCAGCTCATCGGCAGGAAGGATGAGTCTCCTTTTGGGTTACTAGTGAGTGTAACGCCCGCCCCTCCTGCTAGTGAGGCGGGGTTACTTCACTTATCTATTTCTATTCAACATGCGGAAGCGTATATGCATAATAAAATTTCTTTCGAAAATGAATATACTTAAGAATGTCTTGAAGTCATACGAACAATATCATAACACACTAGTCCATGTTAACATTATCAAATAACTTAAGCAGGTCTTCAATTGCCTTAGCCGATCCACCACCACACACACCTCCTTGCCTCTCCTGCAACTCCCTTAGGTCATCCATTCTTTGCCCTTATCTGTGGTACAAGGAAAGTAAGTTATAAGCACACAGGCTTAGTAAGATCCTTTCCTACTCACAAAATCCATATAACAATGCATAAACACATAAGCATACAACCATACAAATATGATCATCCGACATCATAAGGGCATAGCATGTTATATCATAAGTCGTAAGGAACATCATATCAGTTTATAAATAACATCACGCTACATCATATCATAAACCAAATATCATAACAGCATAGCATGTCATATCATAAATCATATCATATCAGCTCATACATAACATCATGCTAAATCATATCATAAAACCAACATCATAAAAGCATAGCAAGTCATATCATAAATCATATCGTATCAGCTCATACATAACATCATGCTAAATCATATCATAAAACCAACATCATAAAAGCATAGCAAGTCATATCATAAATCATATCGTATCAGCTGATACATAACATCATGCTAAATCATATCATAAAAAAAACATCATAAAAGCATAGCATGTCATATCATAAATCATATCGTATCATGCAAGATGCCTTTTAAAATGTAGCATATAGTACTTGAATATAATATCATCATGAGGGCCCGGCTTGTACCGCATACATACATAAATGCGCGCGCCCTATGTAGGTCCAAGGTAGCAAGTCTTGAACCCTACAAGGCATACATACTAGGCCCGTTTATAAGTCCATCGACCTAGGGGCACTTAGGAGCACATCCCTAACGTGGCCCGTTTCTTAGTCCATCGACCCCGGGGCGCTTATGGAGCCCACCCGTTGTACAAGCCATATAAAGTAAAGTATCATATCATGGTTCATATCATAAGCATATATAATGAACATGTCATTTATCATATCATAAAACATGCATCTTTGGGCACACAACACATGCATGGATCATAAGCATACATAATGAACATGTCATTTATCATATCATAAAACATGCATCTTTGGGCACACAGCACATGCATGGATCATAAGCATAAATAATGAACATGTCATTTATCATATCATAAAACATGCATCTTTGGGCACACAGCACATGCATGGATCTTAAGCATACATAATCATCATATCATTTATCATGTCATAAGCATACATAGCATTCGTAAATAACATTCCCTAGTTCATAACACATCATGTGAGGCATGTCTAAACTTACAACTCATCATGGCCGAACCTCTTATAAGTAGAGGAGGTCAAGCTATGGGCAACATGCAAGTGTAAACACCTAGCTAAATTCATATCATGTCATCAAGAGGCACATGAGTATGCTAGATTAACTTTTTAGCTTCTCTAAGCCCTAGTTTTGTTCTTGGCCGAAACATATATGAAGGAAGAACTAACTTTAAAATAATCATATGAGCATGAACACTTAACTACATTCATATCACATTATCAAGGGATACATGAGCATACTAGGTTAACTTTTAGCTTCTTAAAAACCCTAATTCTTGGTCTTGGCCGAAACACACATGAAGATTAGTTTGGTTTCCAATCAACACATAAACATAATCATCTAGCTAAATTCATATCATATTATTAGGAAATACATGAGCATGCTAGATTAACTTTTGGCTTCTTAAAAACCCTAATTCTTGGTCTTGGCCGAAACATACATATGGGGAAATTAGGTTTTCCAATCAATATGTAAGCATAATCTTCTAGCTAAATTCATATCATATTATTAGGAAACACATGAGCATGCTAGGTTAACTTCTTAGCTTCACTAAGCCTTAGTTCTTGTTCTTGGCCGAAACATGCATGAAGAGGAAAATAAGTTTTCAATCAACATATAAGCATAACCCCTTAGCTAAGTTCATATCATATTATTATGAGACACATGAGCATGCTAGGTTAACTTTCTAGCTTCACTAAGCCTTAGTTCTTGTTCCTGGCCGAAACATGCATGAAGAGAAAAATAAGTTTTCAATCAACATATAAGCATAATCCCTTAGCTAAGTCCATATCATATTATTATGAGACACATGAGCATGCTAGGTTACTTTCTAGCTTCCCTAAACCTTATTTCTTGTTCTTGGCCGAACCATACATGAAGAGGAAAATAAGTTTTCAATCAACATATAAGCATAATCTCTTAGCTAAATTCATATCATATTATTATGAGACACATGAGCATGCTAGGTTAACTTTCTAGCTTCCCTAAACCTTAGTTCTTGTTCATGGACGAAACATACATGAAGGAAAAGCTAACTTTTAAACAACATTCAAGCATAAGACAACCAACCCAATTCTTTAACATAGCATACAAAGCATAAGGGTGTAGTAATCATGGTTAGTTTTAGGTCTTGAACTTTCCTAGGTCCTTTATTTTATACTTGGCCGAAAATTCTAACTTGTGATCCTAGGTTTTAAGCATTCCACTCCTATGTAAAAATGAAAGAAACTTGTACCACAGGTGTGGGGATACTTACATCCTTTCGTTTGTGATTTCTCTTAAGGTAAGACACTCTAGGTGAAGAGGAAGAAGAGAGCACTTCCTTTTGATTTCTCTTGCTTGTAAGAGGTAGACCTTGAAGGCTCCTTCTTGTAAACTAGTCTTCTTGGAGAGAACCCTTAACTTAGCTTTTGAAAATGAGGAGAAGAGGAGATTTTGGTTTCGGTGGGGAATGAGGAAGGAGAAGGAATGAGGAAGAGGAAGAAGGATGAATTAATCTCTTATTTATTTCCATGTAATGAACATACCTTCATGCATCCCCCTTAACCCATTTATTTTCTCTTCTCTTTAATCCCACGAAAATAGAGAGAAGGAGGGAAGTAAGCAACTTGCCTTTTGCTTGCTTCTTTTCTTAACCAAGAGGAAGAGAAAGTACGCTACTTTGTTTTCTCTTGCTCCTTTGCTTAACCATTCTCTTACCTTTAACTAATATTTCTATTCTTCTCTATCTACATATCATTCATGTTCCTAGTGGTTATCATGCACAAATTTAATTCTATCATTTGTGGGAGGTTCAAGGTTCAATCCTTGACCTCACCTCTTTTTGTTTTAGTTCTTATTTTTCCCTTTTTTCTTTCTTTCTTTTATTCTTATACTTACAAAAAACATTACTCCTAGGCATAGCTTAATATTTACTTGGGTGTTACAGTGAGTTTGCGCCCAGGGCGTTTACCGGTAGCAACTTCAGATATTGATTTACCAGAACTCCTAGGAGACGTGAGTTCAATAATAGGAAGAGGGGCGGCTGATGAGGTAGCAACAGCCACTGGTGAAGCCACAACGGGAAAAGGAACAACAGGGATTTCTGCGGGAAGACCTTCGGGAGCCTCAGGAACCACTGAAGAGCTGGGTACCTCAGTTAAGGGAGAAGGTTCTTCGATTGGAGGCGACGGAGTAATAACAGCCAGAAGCTCTTTTTCTTTTGCGCGAATGGCGTTTTCCTCCAGACGCAGTTCTTCATCGATCAAAGCAGAATAAAAGCTCTCCACTACATAGAAAAGCAAAATAGTTTAGTTAGTTAAAATCAACAAGAAAGAAGCAGGATTTTACCTAAAAAGCCGTGTGTAGTAAGCTTGACGGGGCTTAGGCCGAATAAATATAGAAGATCGACTCTCAGCCACTTGGGGATGGAAAGCCGACGACATAACAACTTTTCACAATAAATAGGAAAGGAAGAATGAAGATGAAACTCCCTGACGTCGGGCAAGGGAGGTAAGGAGGATTTCCAAGCATGAGACCAAGTGATGGGTCCTGGAAATCTTATGAAGAAAAAAATGAGATTTCCAAGCCTTAAGAGACGAGGGCATATCCTTGAAAAGGACCATTTTAGTCCGGGATTGGAACAGAAAAACACCAGGTTCTGAGCACTTAGGGTAAGAAAACATGAAGAAATTCTGAGGAGTAGGAGGTATGTCTAGCAGACGAAATAGTATGTAAGCACCACATAGATAACGAAAGGCGTTAGGTGCAAACTGCTGCAAAGGAATATCAAAATACTGGCTTATTTCGATTAGGAAAGGAGGAATGGAAAACCGTAAACCTCCTATCAACTGATCCTTGAAAAAAGTCACGCAATTATCGGGGGGATGATGAAGACGATCATCTGGTTTCGGGATTAAGATGCTATACTCCCTGGGGATTTCATATTGGCGGCGGATGGTAAGCCTAGCACTTTTATCAAAGGAGGAAGGCATTTGGACATACCAAGGAGCAATCGCTTCCTCAGCCATAGACAGAAGTAAAGGATAGCAAAATAACAAGCTGTTGGATCGAGACGCGCTAGAGGGGGTGAATAGCGCTCGTGGCTATAATCGTTCGATTATCGGAATCGTAAAACGTAAGAGTTAATGCAGCGGAATAAAATAACACAGAGAGACAAGGGATTTTTACTTCGTTCAGAGCCTGTGACGACTCCTACTCGAAGGCCCGCGATCCTTGATCGCTTTCCGTGGGCAACAACTATAAGCTCGACAAGAGTACAAGTATTACAGTTAAGTATTAAAAAGAATACAGTTATACCGACGACAATATCGTAATCTGAAGATTCAGAGCTCCGGGTCGTCGATGTCTCGCAACAGCACTTCGGACTCGTCTCGTGAGCAGCTTTTAGCAGTAAGATCACTTGAAAGTTGTGTTCCGAAGCTGCTGGTCGAGACCCCTTATAAAGGGAGTTCAAGGCGACTTATACTGTTCACCAAGGCGCCTTGAACGAGCCGAGTCACCCGCGTGGATCAGCACGGACCTGGTCGAACTCTATCTGGTTCAAGGCACCTTCAGCCTATCCAAGGCGCCTTCAACCTCCGGTCCAAGGCGCCTTGAACTCCATTCAAGGCGCCTCCAGTCTGCTGCGCTGGCCTTTTCCTGGCTCGCACCCGAGGCACCTCCAAGCTCCATGGAGGAGCCTCAGCACTGTTCATCCGAGGTCTTTTTTCGCACTTTGGTCCCTGTAAGATATGTTAATCCCAAAAATACCCTGCAGCACAAAGTTAGCACAAAACAATGATATAACTATTGAAATATTTAATAGTCTCTGGACTGTCCGAGTCTGACTTCAGGTTTCCTACCGGAAACCCTAGGTCGACCCGACGCCTACTGTTCCCTCTACGGGGAACGCGTCCTCACCTACTCCACTCAGGAGATTTACCTGTTGCCAGTACGATCCTCCAGATCGACTGGACTTTTGCTCAGCACTCGATGCTTCCGGACTTTCTGCTGAACATCCGCTTCACCGGCCAGTTCAGACTTTCACCTGGTTCGCGACACCAAGACTTTCCACCTAGGGTTACCACCCCCTAGGACTTTTGCCTGAAGCCATCGACCTGCCAAGACTTTCCGCATAGGGTTACCACCCCCTATGACCTAGGGTTACCACCCCCTAGGGTTTTACCTTGCCTAACCGCAGTTAGGACTTTCCTGAAACACTCAGCAAAAGCTGTCAGATAATAAAGCACCTTAACTTTGAATCCTTTGCCATTATCAAAACTTAGGTTCGATCGTCGGATGCTTCCCGCACCAACAATCTCCCCCTTTTTGATTATGGCAACACGTAATTCAAAGTTAAGAAAAACAACATATGTAATAACTGCATAAAGTTAACCAAGCTTAAGTAAATAAACTTCAAATGCAATAACAGTTAAGCTGGAAACTTTTAACTTTGTAATATTAGACTACCCCTTAATAAAAGCCCTCCTTTTATTAAATACTTTGAATTTTTCTTTAACTTTAATTTACCTACTCTCCCCCTTTGCCATATATCAAAACCAGTTTGAAAGTAGATTTGTATTTTTCTTGAAGGAAAATTTTCAAAGAGTGATAAAGATAAATTTTCTTCTTAGCAAAACGACTTAGCTTTTTAAATTTTGGAATTTGCCAAATTTGAAAATACTTAGTTATATATTCAGCTTCGAAATGATTTGTATTGAGAAAATATTTTGCCAAATAGCTAAGTTTAGAGTACAATCTAACTAAGTCTAGTTAAAATAGTCTTAAAATTAACTAAGTTTGAAAAATGAGTATTTGAATTTTCAATAAAAGGATTTGCTTAGAAGTTATAAAATATGAGGTCACTTGAATGAAAATATGAGGTCACTTGAAAAAAATAACTTTAGAACGTTATAAAAGGTTGACTAGATTTGAAAATATTTGAATACTCAATTACATGGACAAGTTTTTTGAAAAACTGTAATTAAGTTTTGAATACTCATTTTGAAGAAAATTTGATATTAAAGAAAAATATTTAGTTTTAGAACAGAGGGAGTAGCAGTAGTTTGTTTTCTAGTCCAAGCATGAGTCAAATTAAATTATTGAGTTTAATTTGATTAAGTATCAGAGCCTTAAAATAATCAGGTAAAGTAATTTGATTAGAACCTTAAAGTACAATCATGCTTAAACAAAAATTGAAACACACTTTTCCCAATTGTCTAACCTTTAGCTACTTACTGATTGCCTAGAGGGCAGTAGCTTTCACATGGTTAGTCAAATTAAGTCCATTTGGTCCAGTTAGAGTCGGCTAGAGCTGGAAGACTTGACTTGATTACTATTTATGATGTGTTTAACGCCCAGACTCATATTGATGCACAAATATAAGCATTCCTGAGTCCAGGCTGTACCCTATGCATCTCACGCCATTCTAAGTTTGTCAAACACAAGCAAGGTATACCTAGGTGATTGTGAGATGCTCTGGCTTTAATCTAGGGGTACATGATATCTAGGGGAAAACCTAGGTGTAATCCGAATTTTTGAAAATTCTAAGAAATTGGAATTTTGAAATAAGTATTTTCCTAGAAATTTTAAAAGCAAATGATAACCAATTTAAAAAAACATTGTCTATTCTACCCAACACATTCCTATTTGTCTTCTAAGTGAGCTGAACTCAAGTTCAGGTAAGGGTTTTGTGAAGATGTCAGTTAAATTTGATTTTGACTCAACATAGTTGAGTATAATATCACCCTTAGCTACATGATCCCTTACAAAATGGTGCTTCACTTCTATATGTTTAGTCCTTGAGTGATGAATTGGGTTTTTTGTTAAATTTATGGAACTTATATTATCAATTGAGATTTTTGTGTTATGATAGTTCAGTTGATAGTCTTTAAGAGTGTGCATCATCCAAAGCAATTGAGATGTGCATTCACCTAAGGCTATATATTCAGCTTCAGTGGTAGATAAAGCAACACAATGTTGCTTTCTACTTGACCAACTTACTAGGCATTGTCCTAGAAATTGACAACTACCACTTGTGCTTTTTCTATCTAACTTGCATCCGGCGTAATCCGAGTCAGAATAGCCAAGAAGGTCAAAGGTGCAAGTTCTAAGGTACCAGAGTCCTATATTTAGAGTACCTTTTATGTACCTAAATATTCTTTTAACATAGGTTAAATGTGACTCTTTTGCACAAGATTGGTATCTTGCGCACATACCAACCGCAAATAATATGTCGGGTCGGCTTGTAGTTAGGTAAAGCAAGCTTCCTATGGCACTCCTATAGTACTTTGGATCTACTGGTTTTCCTTCAGGGTCAGAGTCTATGTTAATGTTGGTTGCCATTGGAGTATTTATTATTTTTGAATTTTCCATGCAGAATTTTTTAATTAATTCCTTTGCATATTTAGTTTGATAAGTGTATATTCCATCTTTAGTTTGTTTTATTTGTAAGCCTAAGAAAAAATTAAGTTCACCAACCATACTCATTTCGAATTCATTTTCCATTAATCTAATAAATTCTTTTAAAAATTAAGTTCACAACCATCAGGATCGCAACCTGGCTCTGATACCAATTGTTGGATCGAGACACGCAAGAGGGGGTGAATAGCGCTCGTGGCTATAATCGTTCGATTATCGGAATCGTAAAACGTAAGAGTTAATGCAGCGGAATAAAATAACACAGAGAGACAGGGGATTTTTACTTCGTTCGGAGCCTGTGACGACTCCTACTCGAAGGCCCGCGATCCTTGATCGCTTTCCGTGGGCAACAACTATAAGCTCGACAAGAGTACAAGTATTACAGTTAAGTATTAAAAAGAATACAGTTATACCGACGACAATATCGTAATCTGAAGATTCAGAGCTCCGGGTCGTCGATGTATCGCAACAGCACTTCGGACTCGTCTCGTGAGCAGCTTTTAGCAGTAAGATCACTTGAAAGTTGTGTTCCGAAGCTGCTGGTCGAGACCCCTTATAAAGGGGGTTCAAGGCGCCTTATACTGTTCACCAAGGCGCCTTGAACGAGCCGAGTCACCCGCGTGGATCAGCACGGACCTGGTCGAACTCTATCTGGTTCAAGGCGCCTCCTATCCAGGCGCCTTCAACCTCCGGTCAAGGCGCCTTGAACTCCATTCAAGGCGCCTCCAGTCTGCTGCGTTGGCTTTTGCACCCGAGGCGCCCCAAGCTCCATGGAGGCGCCTCGACACTGTTCATCCGAGGTCTTTTTTCGCACTTTGGTCCCTGCAAGATATGTTAATCCCAAAAATACCCTGCAGCACAAAGTTAGCACAAAACAATGATATAACTATTGAAATATTTAACAGTCTCTGGACTGTCCGAGTCTGACTTCAGGTTTCCTACCGGAAACCCAAGGTCGACCCGACGCCTACTGTTCCCTCTACGGGGAACGCGTCCTCACCTACTCCACTCAGGAGATTTACCTGTTGCCAGTACGATCCTCCAGATCGACTGGACTTTTGCTCAGCACTCGATGCTTCCGGACTTTCTGCTGAACATCCGCTTCACCGGCCAGTTCAGACTTTCACCTGGTTCGCGACACCAGGACTTTCCACCTAGGGTTACCACCCCCTAGGACTTTTGCCTGAAGCCATCGACCTGCCAAGACTTTCCGCATAGGGCTACCACCCCCTATGACCTAGGGTTACCACCTCCTAGGGTTTTACCTTGCCTAACCGCAGTTAGGACTTTCCTGAAACACTCAGCAAAAGCTGTCAGATAACAAAGCACCTTAACTTTGAATCCTTTGCCATTATCAAAACTTAGGTTCGATCGTCGGATGCTTCCCGCACCAACACAAGCTTACTTACTGGAAGCAAGAAAAGAGATCGCCGGAAAACGATGAGCACGAGGTGTGATCAAAGACTGCAGTAAGGAAAGAACGCTAAGGCAAGAAAGGAAAGGGGACAAAGGGTTTAGGGTTTGAAAAACACATAGCTGTCGTTAGATCAAAACATTTTTATCTCAATAGACGTTGAGGATTACAGGAAAAAGGAAAAATACTTACATGACATGGAAGAGAGAGAAAGTATGCGTCACAGAATCATAAAGAAACATTTATGTTGGACGCGACAGATCAGATCACGCCGGGGTTGGTAACATCTCGTTATACGCTTCAAACATTCTCTTACCAGGGGAAAAGCCAATCACAAGCCAGGAAAGTTTGAAAGAAAATGTAGTATACTAGTCATAATAAAGTGAGAGGGGCTGAGTTCGACTAAATCCTGGTTAAGGACAAGAAAAATTAAGGAGAGCTATCTAGGCATATAACAGGTTTTAAATTAATGTCATTATAAAGTGTAAACTAACATTGATCGAGATAATTTACTTATATTGGCTTACATAATTATGATAGATAAGTATAATATCGATTAAGGTAACTTTGTTTATGATATACAAACAAATATCAATTAGTATAGCGATTAGTCTGTTAGTTAGAGCCCTAGAGCCAATCATTTGATGATTGTTGTATGGACTCATTGTATCATATTCTTGTATACAAATAAAGGCATTTGTTTTGGTTATTATACTTACTTGTATTGGTGCTAAATAACTAAGTATAATAGCGTCCTTGAGTAGAAGGCTCTTACCTATATCAATCGGTTACTTGAATCGATAGTGAGATGATATAGGGAACACTACTCTTAATCATTCCTAGACGAGTATTAACATTCAGGGACAATATTAATGCGACGAGACTAGCATGTAGGTCAACTCGATGACTTTATCTCACAAGTCATGGATATGGAGATATCAAGTTGACACATGGGTATGCATTAGAGAATGTATACTGAATGACCCACCATGAGAAAGTATCATGTGGCTATTAGTATGACTACTAGTCCTTGGACCTGAAGTCACCATGGTTCCCTACATAAGGAGTTACGTACTTTGGCTTCATCAAACGTCACCCGTAACTGATTGGACTATAAAGGCGATTACTGGGTATGTAACAAATTATGCGAAGGGATGTGAGTGATGTAGATGGGATCTATCCCTCCTATATGACGGGAGTGACATCGATATTCTTGATAGAGTGAGACCACTAAGTGCATAGCCATGCCCAAATGAGTCAATATGAGATGTTGAGCTCATTTGATTGAGTTAGTCTACTTGGAGTTCAAGATATAGATTGATTAGAGGATGACATGGTCTATGCCTCACATTGATCAACCTAGATGTCAAGGATAGAAGGACACTTGTCATATTTTGTGAGGAGTCACAATTAGTAGTCACAAGGTGATGTTGGATCTCAACATTCTTGTAACTTGGGTAGTAATGATGTGTTGCTAGATACCACTCATTACTTATGCTTCTAAATGAGTTTAGAAGCATTGCCAACGTTACAATAACCTATAGGGTCACACACAAAGGACAATTAGATGGAGATTAGGTTCATATGATGAACCAAGAGGATTAGATTCATGTGATGAATCAAATTGGATTAAGAGTAATCCTAATTGAACTAATTGAGTTGGACTCAATTTGATTCATGTGTTCAATGAGTCTAATTTATATTATGACTCATTGAATCAATTTAATTAAAAGAATTAGATCCATTATATTAAATTGGCTTGAATCAAATGGTTGGATTTGATCAACCATGTGAGTTATAATGTCAAGTTTGACTTGACTTGAGAGGAAGAGGAAAAAGTCAAGTTTGACTTGACTATATGCCACCTCATTTGTGAGTTGGCATTAAGTGGCCAATAATGGTGTTACACATCATTAAGTTTAGCACATGTGTGTGCCACCTCATGGAGGTTACAAATTTCCTCTTTAATGGCCACATTAAATGAGAAAGGAGGTTACACTCCTTAATATCACCGGCCACATATTGTGGAGTGAATGAATTCATTTTTTCATTCAAGCCAATTCATTCCATCCTCTTCCTCCTCTCATTATCCTCTCCCTCTCCTCCTCCTTGGCCGAACCACCTAAGGTGCTAGCACACCTTTGTTTGGTCTTCTCGACCAAGTTTGTTCGTGTGGATACGCATAGAGGATCGTACACTTGACGAACTCGAGATCCGGCGAACCTTTGGACGAGCGGGATTGCGAAGGGCATCACATCAAGGGTAAAATCTCTCAACCATGTAGTTCTAGTGTAGATCAAGATGTAAGAAACTCGTACACAAAAAATTTTGTTTTATTTTACTTCGCACGGATCCGGTGGCATGGGAATCGGGGTTTCCGAAACGTGAAAAAGCGATTTTTGCAGCCCGAAAATCCCAACAGTGGTATCAGAGCCACGTGCGAAGTCTTGTACGAGTTTAATTTGTATTTTATGAAAAATAGCAGATCTGTAAGTTTCTGTGAATTTTCTAATTTTATAGTTTTTATGGGTAATTTTTTCGTAGAAGCGAAGCACAAGTGTTTAGACACTTGTAGGCTTCGACTACCGAGAAGATTTTTCCGAAACGACAAGGTTTCACCCCCAAAACGTTTTGGGACTGCGGGCTAAGGCACTGTAGGATCGCTAAGGAACACTCGCGATGGTTATATCGTAGGTAGGGGTACTGCCCCTAACCCCGCAAGGGGATTCGTTCCGCGATTGCGCCCGAAAATCGTTAATCGGTACCGCCGGGAATTTTTACTCATAAAAATTGTAAAAAATAGTATTAAAATTACAGAAAATTATGGAAATTACATAATTTAGAATTATGTATAATTTGTGATGGTCATGGCCCAAAAAGACCCAATTTGATTGGAATATTTGTGTTGAAATTCAAAATACGGCCTGCGTGCCGTCATGTGATTGTGCGTGTTGTATATGTGATTCGCGACCTGCGCGTCGTGCCTTCCTTCATTTATATTCTTGTTGTAAATAGTTTAGACTCGAATGTAACTTGAGTTTCACCCTTTTGTAATGTACAAAATGAGCCGGTGGATGGTCCACTCGAGACGGAGCTACGAGGAGGGCGCGAGCAACACAAGGTGGTCAAAGGGAGGAGCTTGAATAAGCTGTTGACCCTAGGTTGACCATCCTATCTTCTCATTGGCTTGAGAAGATCGTAGTAGGGCCATGACTAATCACAAATAGTATAATTAATTGCTTGTGTGTGTATTTGATGCATGCTAGTAAAGTTGTTAATTAGCACCTCAACGATTCGATTCGATCAATCGCGTACATGATGCGCCCTAACGATTAGATTAGATCTAAATCGAGTATATGATACACATCGTTGATTAGATTAGATCTCAATCACGTCAAATCTAATGCCTACCATGCCATGATACCTATCACTACCTCGATCGCATGTTGTTGTTGAATCTACCAAAGCAGAGCAACACATACTATCTTGGTAGGGTACGGAGGGACCATTTTGGTCCCGCCTATCAACGCATGGGTGAGT
This sequence comes from Zingiber officinale, assembly GCF_018446385.1. NCBI lineage: Eukaryota > Viridiplantae > Streptophyta > Magnoliopsida > Zingiberales > Zingiberaceae > Zingiber > Zingiber officinale. The sequence continues at coordinate 15,309,968 of NC_056004.1, forward strand.
ACAACTCAATTAGATTGAGTAACTAGTTAACTCAATTGGATCGAGTTTAACTATAGGCATTTACCAATTGTTGGTAGTGTTGGAGTGTATACTGAGAGCCTAAGCTTTGTAAACATTCATTGTGAATAAAGAATCACATTTGGTCTAATTATATACATTTGTTTGTAGTTGTTCATTTAATTTATATTGTAGATAACATAGTATGTGGTGTCACATACAGAAGATGATGTTATCGGTACCTTATAAATTATAAACAGTAGCTCACGACCAGAATGGAAAGGAACAAACCATTAGAAAGTCGTAGTGTAATTAGGTATTAGTTTATCTTGACTATATAATTACACTAGTACACTCAGAGTGTATTGAGTAGGACCATTTGAGGTCGTTCCTTTTATACTGACTTTATAAAGGAACAAAGACCTTAGTTATTATGGAAGTGTGTGCTCTTAATCCTAATATAATAACAAGCACATATGTTTGATATTTATTTCTTTAATTTATCAATGGGTGAGATTTAGTTCGATGAATCAATAAACCCGATAAATTGGGAAATGGTATCACTCATAGTGTGTGTTGTTGATTATAGAAGGAAACTGTGTCCTAGTGATACTAGGTTGATAATGTCCTCAAGAGGAGCTCATAAAGATTGTCATGTTAAACCCTGCAGGTGGACTTAGTCCGACATGATAATAAGGTTGAGTGGTACTACTCTTGGACTTAGATATTAATTAAATGAGTTGTCAGTAACTCACTTAATTAGTGGACATTCGATATCTTAAACACAGGGAGACTAACACACTCATAATAAGAAGGAGCCCAAAAATATAATTTGGGATTGGTGCGGTAGTTCAATGATAGTTCTCTAGTGGAATGAATTATCATTGATAAAATTAAGTTGTGTGTTCGGGGCGAACACGGGATGCTTAATTTTATCGGGAGACCAAAACCAATTCCTCCTCTCGGTCCCTATCGTAGCCTCTTATTTATAGAGTACTATACCCACCTATACCCACCTTCTACACCCACCCAAAGGGGGCCGGCCAAGCTAGCTTGGGAATCAAGCTAGGGCCGGCCTAGGTATGATTTTGGGTGGCCGGCCCTAGCTTGAACCCAAGCTAGTAGGGCCGGCCAAATAAATTAAAAAAGAAATTTAATTTTAATTTTTATTATTATGTGGAAGATATATTTTAAAGAGAATTAAAATTAAAATATCTCTCTTATAAAAATCTACAAAAGATTAAAGAAAGAGATTAGATCTCTTTCCTTATTTGTAGATTGGAGAGATGTTTTATTTTCTCTTTAAAATTATTCACATGTTAATAAAATTAAAATTATAGATATTTCCTTTTATTAACCATGAAGAGATTTTAAAGAGAAATTTTATTTTTTAAAATTTCCGGAAACAAATTAGGAAGTTTTAATTGTTGATTGAAACTTGTCTATTTGCCATCCAATGATGTGGCCGGCCACACAAATTAATTGGGAAATTTTATTTTATTTCTCTCAATTAAATCAAGTCAAGGAAATTAAGGAAAATTTATTAAATTTGCTAATTTACCTAGGCCAAGGAATATAAAAGAAGGGGTGAGGGTGCCTTCACAAGGAACAACCTCTATTGTTTTCTCTCCCTTTTTCCTTGGTGTTGTGGCCGGCCATTACCCTCTCCCTCTCTTCCTCTTGTGGTGGCCGAACCTCTCCCTCTCCCTTGGAGTTCTTGTGGTGGCCGGATACTACTCGGAGAAGAAGAAGAAGAAGGAGAGAAAGCTAGCATCTCTTGGAGCTTGGTTAGTATTTTGGTTTTTCTCCTTGGTAAAGCTTTTCTTTTGTGGCCGAACCTTGCTTGGAGGAGAAGAAGGTGGTTGGTGGTTTCTCATCTTGGAAGATCGTTGCCCACACAACGTCCGAGGTTAGAAGAGGAATACGGTAGAAGATCAAGAGGTTTTTTCTACAAGGTATAACTAGTAATTTCTATTTCCGCATCATGCTAGTTATTTATGGAAATAATACCAAATACAAGAGGCTTACGTTCTAGTATTTCGAATATGGTTTTTCGAAGTTGTGTTCTTTTGTTTCTTTCTTTTCCTTGTGATTTGATTGTTCTCTTTGGTTAACCTAAAGTTATTTTAGGAAATTAAATATTAGCTTTCTATTAAAGGTTTTGTCTAGTCGGTGGTGGTTGCTCCCATATCCAAGAAGGCCATGTGCCTCGCCACGTCAGTACTGGGAACCTTTTATGGAAATTAATATTTAATGGAATTAATAACTTAAGGAGACTTGGGTCGAACGTGTTAAGTTCCGCAGGAGATCCAAGTCAAAACCTAAAAGAACAAATAGATTAAGTTTTGGATCAAACGTGTTAAGTTCCGCAGACGATCCAAAATTTAATTTAAAAGAACACATGGTAGCTAGGAAAAGGTTCGACCTTTGTACAAAATTTTTGTACAAAGGAACCTCTAGGCTTTCCGAGTAGCAACCAACAATTGGTATCAGAGCTAGGGTTTTGCCTCTGTGTATTTGGTATTTAGTTTAATTATGCACATGTCATACATAATTTAGGCAGGATAATAGTAGGATGTGCTAACTTTGTGGATGCAGGATCCAACTATTATGGCTTTTAGTTAATTATGTGTGTGATTGGACCCTTGGACATGTCAAGGGCAATTTATATGTGTGTGCATGATTGTATTAAAATACAGAAGGCTGTATTTAGTTTTATTAGGATTTTATTTTGATCTAGATACATGTACATTCCTTTTATGGAATATAGGATCAAAATGTAAAATTCTATTTATGTCATGGATCGAATCTTGCAAAGCGTGGAACCTTCTAAGGACCGGAGGCGCAGTGGAACTCGGAGCAAGATGGATGCGCCGGTGGCGGTGGCCAAATATGGCAGCAGCTTTGGATGACAACACACGGAGGACAATTAAAGATAAAAGCCATAATAGTTGAAAATTAGATTTTCTATTTATTGCTTTTATATTGTGCTGTGTGTGCATGTTAGTTTACAAGTTTAGTAGGCTAGCATAGTTAAAATTCCTCATTTATAAATAACTAAGTGGGAGAGGGATTTTTAAGTAAATCCCATGGTCTCCATTACTGGTTTGTAAGTGATGCAAACAAGCTTGCGCGTTGGCTCTAAGTGCCTTCCTCCATAACGGATGAGCTTGTTTGCGGATCACTAGAACAGACTTCCATTTTTGGATGACTATAGGAAGTTAATTAAGAGCGTGTGATCTTCCCCAACGGAAGGGGCATAATCTTATTAATGGACTTAGTGTCAAGTAATGGTGTACACTTAGACACATCTAATAGTATCCTCCCCAACGGAGTCACTGCTATTATTTGTGTGACCAAATAATACCAACTATTAATTTTATTTGTCAAAAAGTTAGGTTGACAAGATAATAAAATTAATGGGTTAAAACCCTCCTTTTACAAATGTTGAATTTGTATACGTCCACACTAACGTGGCATACAAAATTCACGGTGTTTTAAGGTGTTGGTTAATTTAAAATAGTATTGTTTGAGGAATCAATATTATTCTAAATTTAGAGTTCTGACCAAAAGTTATTTGTGATTCTTAGGATGACTTTCAACCCACTGTCCATCATACTTCAACAAAATAGACTTACTGGACCAAATTACATAGATTGGAAAAGAAACCTGGATATTGTTCTTACTGCTGAAAGCTATAAATTTGTACTGACTGAGCATTGCCCTGATGCACCTACTGGTGAATCTACCCAAGAGGAGATTGAATATCATAGGAAATGGGTAAAAGCAGATGAGATGACGCGGTGTTACATTTTGGCTTCAATGTCAAATGTATTGCAACATCAGCATCAAGATTTACCAACAGCCTATGATATCATGAACAATCTCAAGGAACTCTTTGGTCATCAGGATAGGGCTTCTAGACAAGAAGCTATGAGAAAGATAATGACAGCCACCATGCAAGAGGGTACTCCTGTAAGGGATCATATCCTAAACATGATGGCTTATCTGAACGAAATACAGATCCTTGGAGGAGAAATTGATGGGGAAACCCAGATCGATATGATCCTCCAAACGCTACCTAGAAGTTTTGAGCAGTTCCGCCTGAACTATAATAAAAGGATTTATTCATTAGGGGAACTACTGACAGAACTTCAAGCAGCAGAAGGGTTATTTCGTCACAATGCTCAAATTCACTATGTTGAAAATGGTTCTACTTCTAAACCGAAAGGTAAGAAGAAGAAGAAACAAAATGGTTCAGCAAAGAAAGTGAATAAATCTCAGAGTACGGGATTTAAAGCTGGAATGAAGAAGCCAAGGGTGCTTCATCTGCAAGCAGGCAGGACATTGGAAGGCGGATTGTCCTCGTAAGAACCAAAACAAAGGTATATCTCATACTCTAGTTGTTGAAACATGTTTAGCGGTGTTATCTACCAGCACCTGATGTGATCATGTCTGCAATTCCTTGCAGGGGTTCCAGGAAACCCGACGACTATCTGAAGGAGATTACCATCTACATGGGCAATGCTACTAAGGTGGCAGCTGTTGCAGTGGGAGACGTCTACTTATCTTTTAGTAGAAATAGAAATTTGGTTTTAAGAAATTGTCTTTATGTACCCAGTTTTAGAAAGAATTTAATTTCAGTTTCTAAACTGTTTTTAGATGGATATTCAGTTTCTTTCAGTAACGATATAGTTATTAAAAGAAATAAAGTGATTATCTGTTCTGGTGCATTAGTTGGCAATTTGTATATTTTAAATCCAATTTCTTCCACAAAGCAAAACATGGAAATTTATAATTCATCTTCTAATTCTAATAAGAGAAAAGAACCTTCAGAAATGAATCAAGCATATCTTTGGCATCTAAGGCTTGGTCATATTAACTTAAGTAGGATTCAGAGGCTTATAGCCGATGGACTTTTAAGTTCATTAGAGTTGGAAAATTTTCCAACTTGTGAATCTTGCTTAGAAGGTAAAATGACCAAGAGGCCGTTCAAGGCCAAGGGGTATAGAGCCAAAGAAGTGTTAGAGTTGGTTCACTCGATTTATGTGGTCCTATGTCTGTCCGGGCAAGAGGAGGTTTTGAATATTTTGTCTCTTTCATAGACGATTATTCAAGATATGGATACATTTACCTAATGCACAAGTCCGAGTGCTTTGATAAGTTCAAAGAATACAAGGTGATGTGGAGAAGCGACTAGGTAAAAGTATCAAGACACTACTGGTCGGATCGTGGTGGCGAATACCTCTTAGGAGAGTTTAGGAATTACTTATCGAAGGGGGATTCAATCCCAATTATCTGCACTGGAACACCCCAGAATGGTGTAGCGAGCGAAGGAATAGGACTCTTATGGAGATGGTTAGATCAATGATGAGTTATTGAGATTACCAAATTCGTTTGGGGATATGCTCGAAAGCAGTGTATCGTTCCGAACTTAGTACCTTCTAAATCGGTTTCTTCTACTCCCATAGAATTGTGGAATGGGCGAAAACCCAGTCTAAGACATATTCGGATATGGGGTAGTCCAGCACATGTGCTGAAACCAGATCTTGATAAGTTAGAATCTCGTCTGAAGTTCGCGTGTTTGTAGGATATCCCAAAGGAGCGAAAGGTGGTTTATTTTATAGTCCTAAGACCGGAAGGTCATTGTTAGCACCAATGCCCGGTTTTAGAAGAGGACTATATAATGGATCACAAGCCCGAGTAAAATTGTTTTAGAAGAACTTAGAGAGGACATGTCTACTTCAGTAACAGGACAAGATGAAGTACCACAAGAGACGCAACACGTGTCACACATGATACACAACCACGAATGCCTCGTCGTAGTGGGAGGGTTGTAATGCACTGAAAGATTCATGTTTTGGGAGAGTCTTGGACTTGATCCGGGTAAACATGAACCCGATCCCCGATCATATAATGAAGCACTCCAAGATATAGATCGGCATCTTGGCAAAAGGCAATGAATTCGAAATAGAGTCCATGTACTCTAATAAGGTCAGGAGCTTGTAGAACCACCGATGGTGTAAAAGCCGTTGGATGCAAGTGGATCTACAAAAGTAAAAGAGGACAGACGGGAAGGTAGAAACCTTCAAAGCTAGGCTTGTTGCGAAAGGGTACACTCGGAAAGAGGGAATCGATTATGAGGAAACCTTTTCACCGGTAGCCATGCTTAAGTCTATCAGGATACTCTTATCCATTCTTTGCTCATATGGATTATGAGATTTGGCAAATGGATGTCAAGACAGCTTTCCTTAATGGAAGTCTTGAAGAAAACATCCATATGAAGCAACTACAAGGGTTCATTGAAAAAGGCAAAGAGCATTTAGTGTGCAAGCTTAATCGGTCCATTTATGGACTGAAGCAAGCTTCAAGATCTTGGAACATCCGGTTTAACGAAGTAATCCAGTTATATGAATTTATTCTGTGTCCGGATGAGTCTTGTGTATACAAAAAGTGTAACGGAAACGTGGTGGTATTTCTTGTACTATACGTAGATGATATTTTGTTAATTGGCAACAATGTCAAGGTATTATCGGACGTAAGGGTATGGTTATCCAAACAATTTGGTATGAAGGACTTAGGAGAATGTGCACACATTCTTGGGATCAAAGTTATAAGGTATCGCAAGAAAAGAATGTTGTGTCTATCCCAAGCTTTATATATAGATACAATCCTGGCTCGTTTTAGCATGCAAAACTCCAAGAAAGGTTTCTTACCTTTCTGGTACGGAGTAGCCTTATCTAAAGAGATGTCTCCGAATACATCAAAGGAGATGGAGGATATGAAGGCAGTTCCTTATGCGTCGGCTATAGGAAGCCTTATGTATGCAATGCTGTGTACGATACCTGATATCTGTTTTTCCGTGGGCATGGTCAGCAGATATCAGAGTAACCCTGGACAAGGACATTGGACTGCTGTAAAACATATATTGAAGTACCTGAGAATGACTAGAGATTATATGCTAGTTTACCAAACAGACGATTTGCTCCCTGTGGGTTACATGGATTCGGACTTCCAATCAGATAGGGACAACAGTAAGTCTACGTCAGGCTATGTGTTTACTCTAGGAGGTGGAGCCATTGCATGGAGGAGTGTTAAGCAGAAATGCGTTTCGGACTCCACCATAGAAGCTAAGTATATGGCAGCCTTTGAGGCAGCTAAAGAAGCGGTATGGCTCAGAACTTTCTAATGGACTTAGATGTGATTCCTGGTTTGCCCAAGATCATCACAATTTATTGTGATAATAGCGATGCAGTTGCAAACTCGAAGGAACCACGAGCTCATAAGGCGAGTAAACATATAGAGCGCAAGTACCACCGATACGAGATATCGTAAGCGAGGAGAAGTTGTCATCGCCAAGATTGCATCAGCGGATAACCTGGCAGATCCTTTCACTAAGGCCCTTCCGCGAAAGCTTTCGATCGGCATGTGGAGGGAATGGGAATCAGATGTATGGTAGAAGATATGGCAGCTTAGTCATTAGTATAAGTGGGAGATTGTTGGAGTGTATACTGAGAGCCTAAGCTTTGTAAACATTCATTGTGAATAAAGAATCACATTTGGTCTAATTATATACATTTGTTTGTAGTTGTTCATTTAATTTATATTGTAGATAACATAGTATGTGGTGTCACATAACGAAGATGATGTTATCAGTACCTTATAAATTATAAACAGTAGCTCACGACCAGAATGGAAAGGAACAAACCATTAGAAAGTCGTAGTGTAATTAGGTATTAGTTTATCTTGACTATATAATTACACTAGTACACTCAGAGTGTATTGAGTAGGACCATTTGAGGTCGTTCCTTTTATACTGACTTTATAAAGGAACAAAGACCTTAGTTATTATGGAAGTGTGTGCTCTTAATCCTAATATAATAACAAGCACATATGTTTGATATTTATTTCTTTAATTTATCAATGGGTGAGATTTAGTTCGATGAATCAATAAACCCGATAAATTGGGAAATGGTATCACTCATAGTGTGTGTTGTTGATTATAGAAGGAAACTGTGTCCTAGTGATACTAGGTTGATAATGTCCTCAAGAGGAGCTCATAAAGATTGTCATGTTAAACCCTGCCGGTGGACTTAGTCCGACATGATAATAAGGTTGAGCGGTACTACTCTTGGACTTAGATATTAATTAAATGAGTTGTCGAGTAACTCACTTAATTAGTGGACATTCGATATCTTAAACACGGAGACTAACACACTCATAATAAGAAGGAGCCCAAAATATAATTTGGGATTGGTGCGGTAGTTCAATGATAGTTCTCTAGTGGAATGAATTATCATTGATAAAATTAAGTTGTGTGTTGGGCAACACGGGATGCTTAATTTTATCGGAGACCAAAACCAATTCCTCCTCTCGGTCCCTATCGTAGCCTCTTATTTATAGAGTACTATACCCACCTATACCCACCTTCTACACCCACCCAAGGGGGCCGGCCAAGCTAGCTTGGGAATCAAGCTAGGGCCGGCCTAGGTATGATTTTGGGTGGCCGGCCCTAGCTTGAACCCAAGCTAGTAGGGCCGGCCAAATAAAATTAAAAAGAAATTTAATTTTAAATTTTATTATTATGTGGAAGATATATTTTAAAGAGAATTAAAATTAAAATATCTCTCTTATAAAAATCTACAAAGATTAAAGAAAGAGATTAGATCTCTTTCCTTATTTGTAGATTGGAGAGATGTTTATTTTCTCTTTAAAATTATTCACATGTTAATAAAATTAAAATTATAGATATTCCTTTTATTAACCATGAAGAGATTTTAAAGAGAAATTTTATTTTTAAAATTTCCGGAAACAAATTAGGAAGTTTTAATTGTTGATTGAAACTTGTCCTATTTGCCATCCAATGATGTGGTCGGCCATCACAAATTAATTGGGAAATTTTATTTTATTTCTCTCAATTAAATCATGTCAAGGAAATTAAGGAAAATTTATTTCCTAATTTGCCTAGGCCAAGGAATATAAAAGAAGGGTGAGGGTGCCACAAGACACAACCTCTATTGTTTTCTCTCCTCTTTCCTTGGTGTTGTGGCGGCCATTACCCCTCCCTCTCTTCCTCTTGTGGTGGCCGAACCTCTCCCTCTCCCTTGGAGTTCTTGTGGTGGCGGATACTACTCGGAGAAGAAGAAGAAGAAGGAGAAAGCTAGCATCTCTTGGAGCTTGGTTAGTATTTTGTTTTCCTCCTTGGTGAAGTTTCCCTTTGTGGCGAACCTTGCTTGGAGGAGAAGAAGGTGGTTGGTGGTTTCTCATCTTGGAAGATCGTTGCCCACACAACGTCCGAGGTTAGAAGAGGAATCGGTAGAAGATCAAGAGGTTTTCTACAAGGTATAACTAGTAATTTCTATTTCCGCATCATGCTAGTTATTTATGGAAATAATACCAAATACAAGAGGCTTACGTTCTAGTATTTCGAATATGGTTTTTCGAAGTTGTGTTCTTTTGTTTCTTTCTTTTCCTTGTGATTTGATTGTTCTCTTTGGTTAACCTAAAGTTATTTTAGGAAATTAAATATTAGCTTTCTATTAAAGGTTTTGTCTAGTCGGTGGTGGTTGCTCCCATATCCAAGAAGGCCATGTGCCTCGCCACGTCAGTACTGGGAACCTTTTATGGAAATTGATATTTAATGGAATTAATAACTTAAGGAGACTTGGGTCGAACGTGTTAAGTTCCGCAGGAGATCCAAGTCAAAACCTAAAAGAACAAATAGATTAAGTTTTGGATCAAACGTGTTAAGTTCCGCAGGAGATCCAAAATTTAATTTAAAAGAACACATGGTAGCTAGGAAAAGGTTCAGACCTTTGTACAAAATTTTTGTACAGTGGAACCTATAGGCTTTCCGAGTAGCAACCAACAGGTAGATAGGACAAAATCACGTTTATATTAACTCTTGAGCGTATTAGCCAAAGCTAACTCGAGTTTTAATATAAATGCGGATCATTGATCCTATAAACAAGAGTTGCATAGAGATGTAATTGGTAAATTAGTTACCTACCGATCATACTAAGTCTTGGGCGATTTAGCCAAAGCTAACTCAAGGCATAGTATGATGTGGATCTTGTCCCACATGAATTATAGAATTCAGTGGGAGCAACATTTAGTTAAAGACCTAATTAAATGATAAAAAGGAATATGATATTTACTTTCTGCTTTAATTTCTGTTGTAGATTGTCATGACGTCAAATATGAACTCTTTCTCCCTGCGTTCTCTCCTTAAGAAGGACAAGCTCAACGAATCTAATTTCCTGGACTGGTACGGGAATCTGAGAATTGTTCTCACACAGGAGCGTAAACTGTATGTTCTGGAGCAGCCCATTCCGGAGGCACCTCCTGCCACTGCCACGTGAGCTGACCGAGATGCTTACAAGAAGCATCAAGATGATGCATTAGATGTGTCATGTCTCATGCTCGCAACCATGAACTCTGAGCTTCAGAAGCAACACGAGTTGATGGGTGCTTATGATATGGTTGAACATCTTCGTCAACTGTATGAAGGACAAGAAGGGAACTGGAAGAGGAACTGCACAGGATACCTGGAAGATCTAAAGAAGAAGAGAAATAAGATTTCTACTTCAGGTATAAATGTTATAGAAGTCAACCTCTCTATTTCTTCATCGTGGGTATTAGATACCGGATGTGCTTCTCACATTTGTACTAATGTACAAGCGCTTAGAAATAGCAGAGCATTGACGAAGGGCGAGATAGACCTACGAGTAGGCAATGGAGCACGGGTTGCTGCTGTTACTGTAAGGACTTACTACCTATCTCTACCCTCTGGGCTTGTACTAGAGTTGGATGATTGTTGTTATGTGCCTGCTTTAACTAAGAACATAATTTCAGTTTCGTGTTTGGACAAGAAAGGTTTTCCATTTATTATAAAGAACAAATGTTGTTCAGTTTATTTAAATGAAATGTTCTATTGTAGTGCACCTCTGATGAACGGACTCTATATTCTAGACCTTGAGAGCCCTATCTATAACATAAGTACCAAGAGGTTCAAGTCAAATGACATGAACCCAACCTATCTCTGGCACTGTCGCTTAGGTCATAAAAATGACAAACGCTTATCCCAGCTCCATAAAGATGGTTTGCTGGACTCATTTGATTTTGAATCATATGAGACATGCGAGTCATGCCTTCTAGGCAAGATGACCAAGACTCCATTTAGTGGACACAGTGAGAGAGCGACTGACTTGTTAGGTCCTATACATAGTGATGTATGTGGCCCTTTCAATGTCACTGCTAGAGGTGGTTATAGGTACTTCATTACATTTACTGATGACTTCAGTAGATATGGCTATGTGTACTTGATGACATATAAGTCTGAATCCTTTGAAAAATTTAAAGAATTCAAGAATGAAGTACAAAACTAGCTTGGCAAGAGTATTAAGATACTTCGATCAGATCGAGGTGGGGAATAACTTATCCATGAGTTTCGTGACTATCTAGCTGAGTGTGGGATTTTATCCCTACTCACTCCTCCTGGAACACCACAGTGGAATGGTGTATCCGAAAGGAGGAATCATACCCTATTAGATATGGTATGATCTATGATGAGTCACACAGATCTTCTGACATTCCTTTGGGGCTATGCTCTAGATACGGCAGCTTTTATACTCAACCGAGTTCCATCCAAGGTCGTGATAAAGACACCATATAGGATATGGACTGGAAGAGATGCCCAGGTGTCTTTTATGAGGATTTGGGGTTGTGAGGCTTACGTTAGATGTCAAGTCTCAGACAAACTAGGACCCAAATCCGACAAGTGTTATTTTATTGGATATCCCAAGGAAACGAAGGGATATTACTTCTATATTCCCAATCAACACAAGATAGTTGTGGCTAAGACTGGGGTATTTCTAGAAAGGGATTTTGTTTCTAGAAAGACTAGTGGGAGTACGTTCGATCTTGAAGAAGTTCAAGATATGGATCATGGCACAGAAGCCTCCATGGAAGTTGAACTGAAACCACAAAGTGTTGTGGATGATGTTATTCTACAAAGAGTTGAGGAACAACAACCAGTTCAAGTAGACATACCTCTTCGCAGGTCTAATAGGGTACGTCGTCAGCCTGAGAGATACTCATTTCTCTTGTCTGACCATGATGACGTTGTGCTCATAGAGGATGAGCCCACCTCCTATCAGGAAGCTGTGATGAGCCCAGATTCTGAGAAATGGCTAGAAGCCATGAGATCCGAGATGGAATCCATGTACACCAACTAAGTATGGACTTTGGTTGATCCACCTGAGGGTGTAAAACCCATAGGGTGTAAATGGGTCTTTAAGAGAAAGACTGACATGGATGGACTTATCTATAAGGGTCGCTTGGTAGCTAAAGGTTTCAAGCAGATTCATGGTATTGACTATGATGAAACCTTTTCTCCAGTAGCGATGTTTAAGTTCATTCGGATCATGCTTGCTATTGCAGCATACCATAACTATGAGATATGGCAGATGGATGTCAAAACCGTGTTTCTGAATGAAACCTACTCGAGGATGTGTACATGACACAACCTGAGGGTTTTGTAGATCCACAGCATACTGGCAGAGTATGCAAGCTGCATAGGTCTATTTATGGACTAAAGCAAGCTTCTCAGAGCTGGAATCTTCTATTCGATGATGCAATCAAATAGTTTGGTTTCATCAAGAATGAAGATGAACCTTGTGTCTACAAGAAGGTTGTTGAGAGCATAGTTGTCTTCCTTATTTTGTATGTGGATGACATACTACTTATTGGGAAAGACATCCATTTGCTACAGTCTGTCAAGACTTGGCTACGGACATGTTTCTCAATGAAGGACTTAGGTGAGGCATCCCGCATTCTAGGGATACAGATCTATAGAGATAGATCTAAGAGATTGCTTGGCCTAAGTCAGAGTACATACATTGACAAGGTACTCCTTCGGTTTGCCATGCAGAACTCAAAGAAGGGATTTCTGCCGATGTCACATGGCGTGAGTCATTCGAAGACTCAAGGTCCCTCTTCTAGAGAGGAGAGAGACCACATGGATCAGATCTCTTATGCCTTATCCATAGGATCTATCATTTACACCATGCTATGTACTCGTCCTGATGTCTCGTATGCTTTGAGCATGACGATCAGATACCAGTCAGATCCAGGTGAAAGTCACTGGATAGTAGTCAAGAATATTCTTAAGTACTTAAGAAGGACTAAAGAATATTTCTTGATATTTGGAGGTGATGACGAGCTAGCTGTAAAGGGTTACAGTGATGCTAGCTTCCAAACTGATCAGGATGATTATTGACCGCAGTCAGGGTTCGTGTTTTGCATTAATGGCGGTGCTGTGAGCTGGAAGAGTTCAAAGCAGGACACAGTAGCTGATTCTACGACAGAGGCCGAGTATATTGCTGCATCAGAAGCAGCAAAGGAGGCAATTTGGATCCGCAAGTTCATCACTGAACTTGGGGTGGTTCCTAGCATTGCTGACCCTATTGAGCTCTATTGTGACAACAATGGAGCAATTGTACAGGCTAAGGAACCTCGCTCACACCAGCGGACCAAACACATACTACGGCGCTTCCATCTCATTCGAGAGATTATCGAGAGGGGAGATGAGAAGATTTGCAGAGTACCCACTTAGGCTAACATCGCAAATCCCTTGACCAAGGCTTTGGCACAGAGAAAGCATGATGGTCACACTAGGTCATTAGGCCTTAGAGCCTATACTTATTGACACTAGTGCTAGTTGGAAATTGTTAGTTAGAGCCCTAGAGCCAATCATTTGATGATTGTTGTATGGACTCATTGTAACATATTCTTATATACAAATAAAGGCATTTGTTTTGGTTATTATACTTACTTGTATTGGTACCAAATAACTAAGTATAATAGCGTCCTTGAGTAGAAGGTTCTTACCTATATCAATCGGTTAATTGAATCGATAGTGAGATGATATAGGGAACACTACTCTTAATCATTCCTAGTCGAGTATTAACATTCAGGGACAATGTTAATGCGATGAGACTAGAATGTAGGTCAACTCGATGACTTGATCTCACAAGTCATGGATATGGAGATATCAAGTTAACACATGGGTATGCATTAGAGAATGTATACTGAATGACCCGCCATGAGAAAGTATCATGGATCGTTATATGAGTGTCATATACTTTCTCATGTTGCTATTAGTATGACTACTAGTCCTTGGACCTGAAGTCACCATGGTTCCCTACATAGGAAGTTACGTACTTTGGCTTCGTCAAACGTCACCCGTAACTGGTTGGACTATAAAGGCGATTTCTGGGTATGTAACAAATTATGCGGAGTGATGTGAGTGATGTAGATGGGATTTATCCCTGCTATATAACGGGAGTGACATCGATATTCTTGATAGAGTGAGACAACTAAGTGCATGACCATGCACAAATGAGTCAATATGAGATGTTGAGCTCATTTGATTGAGTGAGTCTACTTGGAGTTCAAGATTTAGATTGATTAGAGGATGACATGGTCTATGCCTCACATTGATCAATCTAGATGTCAAGGATAGAAGAACACTTGTCATATTTTGTGAGGAGTCACAATTAGTAGTCACAAGGTGATGTTGGATCTCAACATTCTTGTAACTTGGGTAGTAATGATGTGTTGCTAGATACCACTCATTACTTATGCTTCTAAATGGGTTTAGAAGCATTGTCAAGAACCTATAGGGTCACACACAAAGGACAATTAGATGGAGATTAGGTTCATATGATGAACCAAGAGGTTTAGATTCATGTGATGAATCAAATTGGATTAAGAGTAATCCTAATTGAACTAATTGAGTTGGACTCAATTTGATTCATGTGTTCAATGAGTCTAATTTAGATTATGACTTATTGAATCAATTTAATTAAATGAGTTAGATCCATTATATTAAATTGGCTTGAATCAAATAGTTGGATTTGATCAAACATGGGAGTTATAATATCAAGTTTGACTTGACTTGAGAGGTAGAGGAAAAAGTCAAGTTTGACTTGACTATATGGCACCTCATTTATGAGTTGGCATTAAGTGGCCAATAATGGTGTTACACATCATTAAGTTTAGCACATGTGTATGCCACCTCATGGAGGTTACAAATCTCCTCTTTTATGGCGACATTAAATGAGAAAGGAGGTTACACTCCTTAATGTGGCCGGCCACTTATTGTCGAGTGAATGAATTCTTTTTTTTCATTCAAGCCAATTCATTCCATCCTCTTCCTCCTCTCATTCTCCTCTCCCTCTCCTCCTCCTTGGCCGAACCACCTAAGGTGCTAGCACACCTTTGTTTGGTCTTCTCCACCTAGTTTGTTCGTGTGGATACGCATAGAGGATCATACACTTGACGATCTCGAGATCCGGCGAACCTTTGGACGAGCGGGATTGCGAAGGGTATCGCATCAAGGGTAAAATCTCTCAACCATGTAGTTCTAGTGTAGATCTAGATGTAAGAAACTCGGTCACGTAAAATTTTGTTTTATTTTACTTCTCACGGATCCGGTGGCATGGGAATCGGGGTTTCCGCAACGTGAAAAAGCGGTTTTTGCGGTCCGAAAATCCCAACATAGTCATAGTAGATAGGTATAGCATGGACCGAGACAACTTAGTCTGTAAATAAAACAGGGGAATATTTGTCAGAATAACAATGTTTATGATATGCGGATGAATATTGAGCACTGCATCACGTGTGTTTTTATGAGTTAGAAAGATTTAATAGAGTTGCCCGATTCAATACAAAAGAATGTTTGAATTTACATCTAGAATCTGATCAAATACATAACATTACATCTCCCCCCCCCCCCCCCAAAATATTAAACCTCGAAAGGTCGACACGAATCATAGATATAAGCTTTCGAGATGCTCAACAAATCTCAATCCCTCCAGGAGTCAAACTTACCATGGAGCAGAAGTGGGAATATTTTACTGGGCACGAAAGAAGCTTGCACAGGTGGTAGAAGTGGCAATATTTTGCCCGGGACGAAGGAAACTATGAAGCAGGGAAACTCAAGGGCAAGGGGAAGGGGACAGATCCACTCCAGCCATGGTGCAAAGGTGACTGAAAGAGCCTCTCCCCTGCTCGAGCCCTAGAGTTATGCAACTACAACAACCAACCCTAGCCCCAGGGTAACATGGGCAACGCGTTCGTAGTGACACCCATGGGCTATTTTGTTGGTTCTCTGTTAGAAAGGAGAATTCCTCTGAAGCTCATCGAGTCTTCAGAGCAGCTTCACATTTGGTTGGAGACGATAAATCTCGAGAAACGTCGCTTTTTGGGAGAGTTTCTCGAACCCTAGAGTTAACCGAAGTAGAAACTTGAATAAACTCATACATAGATTTCGCCTTGTCCAACAAGAATCGCCCCCAAAAAGGGGGATCTAAGACCATACTCTTAGCAGGGAAAGTTAGCAAGTAAGGAAAAGAACTGAGGTGGGTGATGAACGAAGAGAGGGTTGTAGCCCTATTTAAAGAATCGACAGACCCAAGGAATCACTATACTAAGGTTCACGGGATTACTGTCCACAAGATAGCTGTACACAAAATTTGTAAGGTCACTTCAGTACCTGTGGCAGAGTCACGGGCAGGGAAAAAATAAAAATCAAACTTGTGTCTAGTCAGTCGTCTACACCTCCTTCGACTAGACTTGAAGGTAAGGCTAGTGATATGGGTCAAGTTTTATGAACCCCCGATAAAGGAGGGAAAGGGGATAACCAAGTAAGGAGGTAGGTCAATATCGGTCGGGGTATACCTCCAGGGGGATAGGCCAATATCGATCGGGTTATGCCTCAAAGGAGATAGGCCAATATCGGCCGGGATATACCTTCAGGGAGACAGACCAATATCGGCCGGGATATACCTTCAGGGAGACAAGCCAATATCGGCCGAGATATACCTTCAGAGAGATAGACCGATATCGGCCGGGATATATCCAATATCGGCCGGGATATACCTTCGGGGAGGAAGGTCAATATCGTCCAGAAGATACTTCCAAGTGAGCAGACCAGTATCGGCCGGGATATACCTTCAAATAGGAAGGTCAATATCGGCCGGAATATACTTCCAAGTGGGAAGGTCAATATCGGCTGGGATATACCTCAATGGAGGAAGACCAATATCGGCCGGCCTGAATAATACCTTGAAAAGATATACCAATATTGATCAAGATTCAATACTTGACAAAATATAGCCCAGTGTTAGCTTGGATAACAAACTCAAAAGGGCACGGACAGGCATTACCCAAGGAGCGTCATGAGAGGTAATGATTATTGATCAAACCTAGTTAAGTTCATCCTTGACCGATACAAGGGACAATGTTATATTAAGTTATCTATGATATAGCAAAAACAGGAGAGGCAAGTATGAACGATAGAAACACTTTGAAAGGAATTGTGAAACAGGATAGAAGTAAATATTTCAAATAAAGTAGTCCATAAAGATATTTGCAATATGTGATTGTATAACAGGTGTTATATATTTTAGCGGAAAATGTGTTTTCAGACTATTTTACAAGTACTAGACGACAAAGAAGGTACATCTGGGGTATAAAAATGATTCCTTAAAAGTCATTTACCACAAGTACGCAGCTTACGTCATCTTTTAACAAACTCTAACAAACCGAGGTCCACTTCATGACTATGGAGGTTATATGAAGTGGTATAAAAAGGGAAATCCTCTCCGTTGGCTAGGTAAGTTCACATCATTGGCACATTCATAACCCTAATTTTCAACCACTGTTCATCTTCTTCTTCCTTCGGACACACCAAGAGAGATCACTAACTTAAGCGTCGGAGGGCCTAGCCAGGGATTCCCACCCCAGTCTTAGGTCACTAACGATAGTGTTGGCTGGTCTCTTATGCGCAGGAAGTCTTGGAAGCTCCGAATCTGGGTTTCTCTTCGTTTGGATTTCTCTCTCGAATCTTCGTGCAAGGAGGGCATTCGGTGACTCTATTTTTCCTGGTCCACTTTAAGTTTCTCGGATCGTTGTTCTACAGGTATTATTCTTCACCAGCGGTAGGTTTTTCTTTCGGCTCTCCATCTTGTCAAGCTTCTAAGATAGATCGTATGCATAAATGATTATATCTTAATGGGGTTGAGAAAAGATGAATTCTTATGTTGATTATCTGAGGGGCGCACGTGACAGGCAAGCCCGTGTAAGGACAACATAGGTTTCATTTCTAATTGATCATATTTAGATATAGATTTCAGTCCTAGGCCGGTTGTTTATTGCAAGATAGAACCGGCAACCTTTTTC
Organism: Zingiber officinale; assembly: GCF_018446385.1. NCBI lineage: Eukaryota > Viridiplantae > Streptophyta > Magnoliopsida > Zingiberales > Zingiberaceae > Zingiber > Zingiber officinale. Next base: position 15,328,211 of record NC_056004.1, read on the forward strand.
AAATGATGGATAATTAAGAAATAAGATTTGGTAGATCATTTACATTGAAGACCCTTACAAAGAAACTCCTAGAACATCCCTTTTATCAAAGCCTATATTCTTGTTTGTTATTCTTTGATCTCTATGTTTTCCTTTGCATAGTTGCATTTAGCTTTTGATAATCAATTGATTAGTTATTTAGCTAATTCGCGTTGATAAATCTTTAGTGGTTATTTCAGTCTCTGTGGATACGATATCTTTTATTATTACTTACGACATTTCCGTACACTTGTGAAACATCAACAAGTTTTTGGCGCCATTGCCGGGGACTGCGCTTTAACATTAGAGATTATCAATTGAGTTAGACTAAACATGACTTTTTCTTTTCTTTTCAATAGCATAGTTGACTCTAATCTTTAGAATTCTGTTTTCATAAGTATTTATTTTCTTGTAAAACATTCTTGTCAAATCTTTTTGTTGCAATTCTAATTCTACATTCTTAATTTCTAACATTCTAGTCTAACTTTTCTCTGTTTTTCTTTTGATTTAGTAACTTTCTTCCTTTATCTTTTGAGCACATATATCTTGCATTCTTGTTCTTGTGTATGCGAAGATCTAACTTTGCAGAAAAACTTCTTCCTCTAGACCTAGAAATTAATAGAACCTTTCATAGAAGAAAAATTCTGCAAAGATAACAAATAGAATAAGAACATTCTAGCATGGCTAATAGACCACTAAAAGATTATGCAGCACCTTATGCTAGGGGCTTTCGATCTAGCATTTCAAGACCTTGAGTTGAAGCGAATAATTTTGTGATCAAATCGGCTATTATATCTATGGTGTAGCAAAATCAGTTTGGTGGAGGACCGCATGAAGACCCCAATCAACACTTTGAGGTCTTCTATGAGATATGTGGCACAATGAAGATCAATGGTCTTCCTTCTGAAGCAGTACGCTTATTATTATTTGGGTTTTCTTTAAGAGATAGAGCTTAGCAATGGTTAAACTCTTTATCTCCATATAGCAGCACCACTTGGGAACAATGTGAGCAACTATTTCTTGATAAATTCTATCCAACAAGTAAAATAGCTCATATGAGGAATCTCATTGCATGCTTTAAGCAAGTTGACTCAGAATCCTTATTTTAAATTTGGGATAGATATAACAATATGCTCAGACAATGCCCACTACATGGTTTGGAGAAGTGGTTAGTACTACACACATTCTATAATGACATCAATTATCATGCCAAAGTGTCCCTTGATTCAGCTGCTGGAGGGGCACTCACGAATAAAAGTCTAGATGAAGCCGAAGAAATAATTGAAAGTGTAGCACAAAATCACCATCAATGGGCAAATGAAAGAAGTGGTGGCTATTCATATTCAAACCCAACTAAAGCATCAGGGAAATTTGATGTTGATGCAGTCACTCTAATGTCTGCAAAGTTGGATGCTCTTATAAAGAAGTTGGAAAGTATGGGGACTAGCACCAATAGAATCAATGCCATTGTAACTACTTGTAAAGTATGTGGAAATTTTGATCATTCTAGTGACTCATGTCCTTTGGGAGCTATTTCTGCACAAATCAATCAATGAGAGCAATGTGATGCCATCATGGGTTTCAACCAGAGGCTGAACAACCCAGACTCAAATACATACAACCCTGGGTGGAAGAATCATCCACATTTTTCCTATATAAATAATCAAGAGCAGATATCATCCATGGGAGGCAAACAAAGTTTCCAATCCGGGCAACAAAATTTTCAGCAATAACAACAATCTTCTCAAGGCTATCAGTTTTCTAAAATTGAAAAGATGCTTGAGGAAATTATCTCTAATCAAAACGAAATGAAGCAAGATCTTTTGAAGTTGACTCAGAGAATGGATAATTCTGAAAAACATCAAATGATCCAAGATAGCCAAATTGCCTAGCTAGCCTCATCATCTTCAAGAGCACCAGGACAACTCCCTGGAAAACCTGATGTAAATCCAATAGAGAATTACAATCACATCGAACTTAGGAGCGGATGGACCTTGGGGGATCCTCAAGTGACTGCTCCAAAAGGGATGAAAGCGGAAGAAGAGCTCTCTCCTCTGACACTTGAACCAAATTAGATTCAAGAAAATGAGGATAGTACCGTTAAGGTTGAAAGACTCTTTCACTTAATTCAAAGAGTCAAGTAGTCCCTTTTCCTCAAAGATTGGTGATGCTAAAGAAGGATGAAGAATTTGACAAATTCTTGGAGAAGGTTAAAGAAATATGTGTTGAAGTGCCTCTTATTGATGCTATCTTACAAATGCCAAAGTTTGCCAAATTCTTGAAGGACATCATGTCTAGCAAAAGAAGAAGAGGAGACATAGAGACCATAGCGCTTACAGAGGAATGTAGTGCTCTTTTTTAGATGAACATCTCCCTAAAATTGAAGGATCTAGGAAGCTTTTATATTCCTTGCAATATAGGAGCTGAATTCATTGAGAAAGCTTTTTGTGATTTGGGGGCAAGTGTTAGCCTCATTCCTTATTCCATTTGTAATATATTAGGTCTCAAAAACTTTAAACTTACTACTATGGCACTGCAACTTGCTGATCACTCCTGTAGGTACCCTATGGGTATTGTTGAAGATGTGCCAGTAGAAGTAGGTGGGAGCATAATTCCCATAGATTTTCTTGTGTTAGACATGGAGGAGGATCCGAAAATTCCTATCATATTAGGAAGGTCATTCCTTGCTACAACTGGGGCTATTATAGATGTTAAAAAACATAAACTTCTTTGGTAATTGGTAAGGAATGGTTGGAGTATGATCTATCTAATGCCTCTAGCCATGTCTCTTCTCTTTTAAATGCTTGTAGCAGGGCAAGCATTTACAAACTTGAGGAATGGAATTTCCATCCTCATGGGAGGCCACTAAATGAAGAGAACAATGTGGTGGAAGATGTTGGGAGAAGACCTCCCAACAAAAATGAAAAATATGTCTGCCCTCCCAGGGCGAGAAAAAGAGAAGAATGATTTGATTGGTCGAGCTAAAGACCTTAAACAAGCGCTTCTTGGGAGGCAACCCAAGGGTTCTTTTAGTTAGTTTATTTTATGTTTCTATTTTTCATTAGTAGTGTTTTTACTTTGTTTTTGCTTTGTTTTCAGGTTAAAATTTCACTTCCATGAGCTAGCCATGACTTCTTCATGGGCATGGAAGTGTTGGAGAAGCAAGGAGCAAAACAAAGCATGGTCGTGTACTATACACGGCCAGGCAAAGGCTACAGAGTAGGGGGATGCTCTGGTCGTGTCTACATGACACGGCCGTGTAGAGTCCCCAGAGGAGGAAACATGCATGGTCATGTCCAAGACACGACTGTGTGAAGAATCAAGAGGAAAAAAGGATTCGGCTATGTCTCACACACGATCGTGTGAAAGAACCAGCTCAGAAACATGCACTGGTCGTGTCATTCAACACGGCCGTGTGCTGACTCCAGAGAGGGAACATGGTGAGGTCGTGTCATAGACACGGCCATGCAGAGACAGCCGAGGAGAAGATGGTTTTGGCTGTGCCAATTGGCACGACCATGTGAGCCAACTCGAGAGGGAGAGGGGAGAGGTCGTGTAGATCTACACGGCCCGTGTGGAGTAGAGCTATTCAAGCTGTGTCCCCTTTACACGACCTAATCCAAGCCGTGTCCACCATACACCCCCTCACCTAAACACCTTCTTCTCTCCCAAGCTCCTCTCCTCTTCAACTTTTCTTCCAAACCTCTTTAGTTCTAGATCTAAAATCCTTTCTTTCTCGCAGATTACACCAAGATCTAGACTCCTCTTTTCTCCTACACTCGAGATCTCCAATTCCTAGACAAAGATCTTGTTTCTTCAAGATTTATTCTTTCTAGATCCAACTTCTCCAACCATAAACAGTACCCTTCTCCACTCAAACTTTAGAATATGTCCAACATGGGAAGCGGTGGATCTAGTGGAGGGAAGGAGCCAACACAGGACAAAGGAAAACAACCAATGAAGGGCAAAGGAAAGAGGACCTTACGTGACGAAGGTAATGACAACGAATTCCATATCATTTTCACAAATGAAGATCATAAGACTAGATTTGCAATTCTTGTTAATAGAAAGATTGTGTGTACCAGATATATGGACCCAACCATTTTAGACATATTAGGGATTAGAGAAGATGTAGATTAGATGATTGGGTTTTTAGATTGGAGCGACATTATGTACACACATCTACCTACATATCTGTTGGTTGCTACTGGGAATATCGTACTGGTTCCCCTGTACAAAATTTTGTACAAGTCCTGAACCATTCCTAATAACCTATTGTGTTCTTTAGAAATTAAATTTGGAATCGCAAGCAAAACTTAACATTAATGATTCCAAATTTAACTTATCTGTTCTTAGATGTTTAGACTTGGATCGCAAATGATGCTTAACATTATTAATCCAAGTCCACCCAAGTTACAAAGTCGATTAAATATTTATTTCTAAAATTGGCTTCCAGGACTGCATGGCAAGACACTAGGCCTTCCTGAGTATGGGATCATCCACCACTGCCTAGACAAAGCTTTTTAAAGATATATAATATTTAATTTCCTTATAGTAACTCTAGGTTTAACCAAAAAGAACAATCGAATCACAAAATTAAAAAATAAAAAACACACAAAATCGAAAACATAAATTTGATTACTTAGATTCATTAGCCTCTTGTATTTGGTATTTCAAGATCTAAATAAAAGATGAACTAGTTATGATGCGGAAACTAATAACTAGTTATACCTTTTATAACTTATAGACCTCACGATCTTCTGTCGTATTCCTCTTCTTATCTCGGGCATCCTGTGGCCGATGATCTACCGAGATGAGAATCCACCCAAGCTTCCTCCTTCTTCAAGCAAGTTTTGGCCACCACAAGAATTCCAAGAATAGATGAGGTTCGGCCACCACCACTAAGCTCCCAGGGATGCTAGAAACAAAGCCTCCTTTCTCTCCTTCTCCAAGCAAAATCCGGCCACCACAAGAGCTCCAAGAGATGATGAGGTTCGACCACAAGAAGAAGAAAGTGTAGGACCGTTGCGACCGGCTAGAAGGGGGGTTGAATATCCCTGTAAACACAAAAATAAAACCAACCCTTCTTGAACTCTTTAAGCTAACACTTGCATAAATAAAGCAAAGCAATAATTAATATCATAAAGAATGAGGCACAAGATATTTACTTGGTTACAACTGATGTGTTTGTTAATCCAAGGAAGTTGAAAGCACTATAATACTCCTTCAGGCGGAGAAGCCTCTTGCAATGTTGAAAGTGCAGAAACAGAAGCTCAACTACAACTCTAAAGCACACAAGCGTTGGAATTAATTACTTGGAGTTTGTTGATGAAGCTTCTGGACCAAGGCTATATTTATAGCCTTGGACGGGGGGCCCTAAAGGGGTTCCAAGTGCCCTGGGGGATAAAACTTTATCCCGAACGTTCGTATCAAGTTTTGACTCGATCTAGTCAAATTCCAAGTCCGGGCACCCGGAAGCATTCCGGGCACCCCGGACTGCTCCGGGCGCCCCGGAGCCCAAAGTCAACAGAAGTTGACTTTTTCATCGGGGACCTCTTCTCCGATTAAGTCCCACCTCGGTCCGGGTCTTCTACTCTGAATTCGCTCGCTTGTATGATCTCTATCATCCAGAATAGTGTTAGTTAGAGCCCTAGAGCCAATCATTTGATGATTGTTGTATGGACTCGTTGTATCCTATTCTTGTATATAAATAAAGACATTTATTTTTGGTTATTATACTTACTTGTATTGATGACAAATAACTAAGTATAATAGCGTCCTTGAGTAGAAGGTTCTTACCTATATCAATCGATTGGTTGAATCGATAGTGAGATGATATAGGGAACACTACTCTTAATCATTCCTAGTCGAGTATTAACATTCAGGGACAATGTTAATGCGACGAGACTAGCATGTAGGTCAACTCGATGACTTGATCTCACAAGTCATGGATACAGAGATATCAAGTTGACACATGAGTATTCATTGGAGAATGTATACTGAATGACCCGCCATGAGAAAGTATCATGGATCATTATATGAGTGTCATATACTTTCTCATTTGGCTATTAGTATGAATACTAGTCCTTGGACCTGAAGTCACCATGGTTCCCTATATAAAGAGTTACGTACTTTGGCTTCGTCAAACGTCACCCGTAACTGGGTGGACTATTAAGGCGATTACAGGTATGTAACAAATTATGCGGAGGGATGTGAGTGATGTAGATGGTATCTATCCCTCCTATATGATGGGAGTGACATCGATATTTTTGATAGAGTGAGACCACTAAGCGCATGGCCATGCCCAAATGAGTCAATATGAGATATTGAGCTCATTTGATTGAGTGAGTCTACTTGGGATTCAAGATTTAGATTGATTAGAGGATGACACGGTCTATGCCTCATATTGATCAATCTAGATGTCTAGGATAGAAGGACAATGTCATATATTGTGAGGAGTCACAATTAGTAGTCACAAGGTGATGTTGGATCTCAACATTCTTATAACTTGGGTAGTAATGATGTGTTGCTAGATACCGCTCATTACTACCCAAGTAATCAGCTAAATGGGTTTAGGAGCATTGCCAATGTTATAAGAACCTATAGAGTCACACACATAGGAAAATTAGATGGAGATTAGGTTAATTTGATGAACTTAAAGGATTAGGTTCATGTGTTGAACCAAATTGGATTAAGAGTGATCCAAATTAGCTAATTGAGTTGGACTCAATTTAGTTCATGTGTTAAGTGAGTCTAATTTGGACTTAGACTCATTTAATTAATTTAATTCAATCAATAGAGATTCATTAAATTAAAATTGACTTGAACCAATAGTTAGATTTGATCAACCATGGGAGAGAAGTGGTCAAGTTTGACTTGACTTGAGAGGAAGATGAAAGGTCAAGTTTGACTTGACCATTTGCCACCTCATTGGTGAGTTGGCATTAAGTGGGCCAATAATGATGTGCCACATCATCAAGACTAGCACATGTGTGTGCCACCTCATGAGGGAGACCAAGAGTTGTGACTCTTGGTATCCCATGGAGGTTTAAAAGCCTTCCTTTCAATGTGGTCGGCCACTTTTGTTGAGTTACAAGCTTGAATTGATTTTTCATTCAAGTCATCTTCTTCCTCAAGCTCTCCTCTTCTCTCCCTCTCCTCCCTTGGCCGAACCCTAAAAAGGTGCTAGTACACCTTTTGTTTGGTCTCTCCATCTCTTGCTTGTGTGGATACACATAGAGGAGTGTCTACTTTGACACTCTCGAGATCCGGCAAACTTTGGACGAGCGGGATTAAGCGAAGGGCTTCGCATTAAGGGTAAAACTCTTCTCCTTTGTAGATCTAGTTTAGATCTACGAGTAGAAAACATGTATATGAAATTTTAAACTTCGCATGGATTCGGTGGCATGGGGATTTCGGGGTTTCCACAACGCAAAAAGCGGTTTTTGCGGCCTGAAAAACCCAACAGTGGTATCAGAGCCACGTGCGAAGCGAGTATGAGTTTTAATTTGTATTTTTATGAAAATTACAGATCTGTAACTGTAACGCCCGCCCTCCCTGCTAACCCTAAGGGACGGAGCTACGATACTCTATGTACATATTATAGCGGAAGACTTAAAATAATTTTCTTAGTTTAATAAAACTTTTGTTTTGTTTTCAAATCCGAACTACACTAATATGGTTTCCATAACATGATAACAAGATAAATAGAAACATAACATCAAGTTACCCATATAGTACTACAATTTACGAAACCTAAGCGTAATTCTTAAAAGTTTTTAAAGCAGTTTCTTATTTGGTTGCCTAGCCACCGCCACACACATCTCCTTGCCTCTCCTGCTGCTCCTTTAGCTCATCCAGCTTTTTCCTTTATCTGTGGTACAAGGAAAGTAAGCTATGAGCACTCATGGCTCAGTAAGTTCCTTTCCTACTCACTAAAACCGAAAATCATCACATGATCAAAGAATATCTTAACATAACATGATCTCAACTAGTCATGGCATAACATATCATACTCTTTAAGCATATCATGCAACATAACAAAATCATAACTAGTCATGGCATATCATCTCTTAAAGCATAGCATGATACATAACTTAATCATATCTAATCATGACATATCGTAGCATCATCATAAGGTAGCATGGCATATCAAGCTCTTAAAGCATAGCATGAAACATAACATAATCATATCTAATCATGGCATATCATAAATCATAGCATCATCACAATATGATCATAAGGTATATGCAATACGATTTTGAAAGCATGTATCCGAAAAACATGTGTATGTCTCATGATCTTTAAAACCATTTCTTCTTACATATATACTTGAACATATTACCAACTTAAACGGGATCCCGGCTATGTACCACTTACATATTGCGCGCAACCTATGTAGGTCCAAGGTAGCAAGTCTTGAGCCCTACAAGGCAAACATACTAGGCCCGAGTCTTACTCCATCGACCTAGGGGCACTTAGGAGCCCATCCCTAACGAGGCCCGAGTCTTATTCCATCGACCCCGGGGCGCTTATGGAGCCCACCCTTGGTACAAGCCATATAAAGTAAAGTACATGTCATACTTATACATATCACACATCATAAGGGCATGCATCACTTAGGCACACATCATATCATAAAAGTATGCATCACTTAGGCATACATCATATCATAGAAGTATGCATCACTTAGGCATACATCATGTCATAAAAGTATGCATCACTTAGGCATACATCATATCATAAAGGTATGCATCACTTAGGCATACATCATGTCATAAAAGCATGCATATTTTCACCACATAGCATATCATAAAAGCATGCATATTTCTATCCACATAGCATATCATAAAAGCATGCATATTTCTAGCACATATCATATCATGGAAAGTATGAATCACAAGCATACATGTTTAAGCATAAGGGTGTATCATGTGATTATACTATCATAAGAAACATGGTAACATAGTTAACTTGGGTTCTAAGCTTCCTAATCCCTTGGGTTCTTACCATGGACGAACCCTCTTAGATCTCAATTTAGGTAAAACTAACCTCCAAGCATGTGGAACCTAAATTATCATCACATCAATTTCATAGGAAGCATTATAAGCATGATTAACTTGGTTTCTAAGTTCTCCAAGTCCCTAAACTTCATGTGGCCAAACCTTATCAGGTGTGAAACAAGGTCCCAAATGTCATGAAAGCATGGAAACCTTAAACCATATTTATAGCATTTTTCTTCCAAGTAACATAGTAATCATATTTGAGCTAATTCCTAAGTTCTTCAAGCCCTTAACATATGTCATGGCCAAAATTTCACAAGTATTCATTAGGGCTAAAAACAAGCATACAAGCATGTGAACTTGAACTAACATCTTGTATAAATTCATAATAAGGTATCATACAAAGGGTATGGCCGAAACTTACCCTAGCCTCATTTTAGGTCATTAAGCAACATATAGCATGAGAACTTTGGCTTTCTACTTATCATATTTCATGTAGAGTGACATGAGCATATTTAATTTTTGTTCTAGGGTTTCTAGGGAATCTATCCCTTCATGGCCGAGACCTACAATGGTCCATTTAGGTCATGGAAAAATTATACAAGCATGTGACACAATCAACACATTATCATATTTCCATAAGAAGCATTTTTAACACAATTGGTTTCAATTCTAAGGCCTCTAGATCATTTAAACCCTACTTGGCCGAGACCCATCAGTGGTTAACTTTGCTTCAAATAGCCTAAAAGCATAGGAAGTCATACAAGTTTCATAGCATGTATAAAGACAAGCATAATAAACATACATGTGCATTGTGTCTTAGGCTTCCTAGGTTTCTTTCCTTTTTCTTTTATTTTTCCTCGTGGCCGAAACTTACCATTCTCTAAACTAGGTTTTAAGTGGCCTAAAGCATGGAAAACCTAAGTAAGTTTCATGGCAAAAATTACTAAGAACATCATATACGAATTTTGTTCATAAACAAGCTAGGACCCTTGTGACCTTACAAGTCATATATCATGTAACTAAATTCTCTATACCCTAATTAATCATAAGAGCATTTAACCACTTTCATATCTTAATATCACAGAGGTCTTGAGCATGTTAAAATTTTGTTTAAGCTTTCCTAAGCTATCCATCTTAACATGGCCGAAAATCTTAATGAAGAGTTCATGAATTTCTAGCAATATTCAACATGCAATTCTTTAAGAGAACTCTATATTCTATCATATAAACATGGTTACTTAAATTTAAAGGTCTTCCTAACCCTAAGCTCTTTTCTTGGCCGAAACATATGAGGGGATTTCCTTTGGTTCCAAGTAACTTTCAAGCAAGAAAACCAATAAAAGATCCTTAGTAATTCATGGAGGGAATCTTGTACTAGTTTGGTTAAACAATGATTTCCCTAACCTCTTTAAAATATTTTTGGCCGAAATTCTAGGGTTAGGTACTCCTCTGACCAAGCATCATATAGGTATAAAAACATGAAGGAAAACCTTCCTACATAGCATAGAAAAATGTTATGAAATGAGGACTTGTTTAAACCTTCCTAGATTTGAAAACTCTTCTTTGGCCGAATTTTTCTTAAATTCTATTCTAGGTTTATAATCCTCATAAAATCCAAAAATCACATAAGAAGCCTTGTACCACAGGTGAGGGGAAGCTTACATCCTTTTCGCTTGTGGATCTAAGGTGTGGTGATGGAAGAAGTAGCCTCTTCTTCTAGTTCCCTTCCCTTGATTCCCTTGCTAAGTCCTCCTTGTATCTTAGGCTTTCTTAGGAGAAAACCTTGGCTTGGGGCCGAAGATGGAGGAGAGGGGACTGAGGTTCTCGGTGAGGGAGAGGGAAGAATGAGAGAAATGAGAGAAAAATTATAATTCTTCTCTTTAGTTGCTCCCTTTTATGTTAAGGAGGAAGAAGTAGCAAAATTAGTTTTTGCTTTCCTTCTCCCTTAGCCCTTTTTCTCTATTTTATTTTTATTTTTATTTATTTATTTATCCTCATCATTCATGGTGAAATAAGGGGGAATGAATCCCCTTAATTAGCCTCTTTTATTTTTAGCAAGAGAAGAGAGAAAGAGGGAGAGAAGGAAGGAAGGCAAGTTGCCTTTCTCTTGCTCTTTTCTTGTTTTCTTTTGGCTAACTTTTACTCTCACCCTTATCATGAGTTTCCCTCCTTTGCTATCAATATCTTCTCTCTATCCCAATTGGTTTCTACTAATTAATTGTAACGACCCAACTCCTGGGTACTAGGCTGTGAGCCGGATCGCTACATTAACTACTGAAACTACTGTGCCGTACTATGCGGAAAACTGGGTGAAATAAAAATTTCACTATCTGACTCTGTTAATCTGACAACTGATAGACCCATACTGTTATAAGGAAGGATTCAGGACCCTTTCTGATTGGTGTACATGTGCTAAGGAGGATACTTGACCTCCCATCTGAGCTAGGAACTCAAAACTAACTTCCCAGCTAGCTGCTGATCGATCCACGGATCGATCAGACTTACTACGATTCTGTGCCCTGCTGGATCAGTCTACGGACCGATCCAGGTATGTCTGGATCGGTCGGCTGACCGATCCAGGTACCTAATTCGATGCTGGATCGGTCGGCTGACCGATCCAGGCACCTGGAAATTTCCTCCGAGGCTACTGTATCGAGCTGGATCAGTCGGCTGACCGATCCAGGAGGATACAGTAGCATACTGTATCCCGCTGGATCGGTCGGCTGACCGATCCAGTGGAACAGCTCAGACCCTGATTGGTTTGGAGACCGTTCAGTGTCTGATTTCACTCGAGAGTTCTGATTTCAGCACTTTGGCGTGCCAAAATATCACAAAATAGTTCTAAAACAACAGAAATACATTCTAGCATGTAAGTACTAATGTTCTAAACATGATAAGCTAAACACGACATAGTTACTAAGCTAGAACAATTAGTAACAAGACTAAGTATGAAACTAGACATGATAAGTGCTAAAACTGAAATAAAAGCGTATAGATCCCAAGGATCTTTATTCCAGACCCTTTGCACACACACATCATCGTAGCATCAGCCTCCGCTAATCCACTTTTCTTTTACCGGTATCTGCAGTATAAGAAAAGTAGTATCTGTAAGCCAATAAGCTTAGTAAGAAACCATCTACCTCACAAAATCATGCATACGATGCAAGTATGATTTTAAATCATGCTGTTTGAAAAATATACTGAATATGCAAGCATGGCATGGCATGGTATCACACAAAGCATGGCATAACATATAAACTGAACATGCTTTAAACTGATCATGGCATACTTATAAACTGAGCATGAAACTGAACTAATCAAGCATATATCTAAATCTGTACATGAACTCAAATCATGTAAAATGAACCTGAACTGAACTGAAAGCTAAATTAGTGTTCTCATCACTGGTTTCAAATTTGAAAACTATACATATAATAGATGAAAATACTAAACATGCTGCTGGGCCCTGGCAACTGTACTTACTGTGCGCGCATCCCTAACTAGACCCGGGTTTGCAAGTCCCGAATTTAGTAGGGTCTACTAGGTTATCTAAACCTAGCGACTAGGTTATCTGAACCTTACTAGGTTATCTGAACCAGTACAGTGCCACTGAAAATAAAATACTGATACCAATAACTAACTAATATAACATACTGTTTTATTTTACTTTGCTGTTCTAGGTTATCTGAACCTAGAGCTAGGTTATCTGAACCTAGAGGCTACTGTGGGAGCCCACCCAATGGATATCTGATCCATATAGCTATAGTAACTGATAATAAACTGAATAAAATGTTTCTAGTACATTTTACATACTGTTAGGACGCCTACTGGTGCATCCTTCTGAACTAGGCACTCTACCGAATGCTTGGTGTGCACTAAAAGCACACCCTAAAACATAAAACTGTAAAACTACTGAACTAACGCTAAAACTAACAAGCGAGAGCAATTATACTGCAGGTGAGGGGTTTCTTACCTCAATCGCAAGGTTTTTCTTACGATTCTATACGCTAGGTTTTCCGGAAAATTGATCCTCTCGACGATCCGTTCACGTCTTCGCGTTCCTCTCGCGGAGATGGACCGTCTCGTGTCGGAGATGTCGCCGGAAGGTCCTCCTATGGCCCTAGAGAAAGAACCCTAGGTTGGTTCTTGGTTGGCGCCGAGAGAAGGAGAGGAGAAGGGATGTTCGGCGTTGAGGGTTTGGAGAGGGAAAGTGGCGTGAGGTTTTCGTGAGGAGGAATTGCCGAACCAACTTGAAAATAAACCACACCCCAACTTTAGTTCTTATTTATATTAAGTGGGTAACTAGGCCCAACTCTAATATAAATATAATTGATTCCTCTTTCTTTCAGCACGGCCCTGCTGGGTTCAACTGGTTACTAACATTATCCCTTACACCATAGGTCTCGGGTTCGATTCCCGCTTAGGCCATTTTCGTTTCTAATTATTTTTGCTACTTCCGCTACTCGAAAAATTCCGGAAAAATATCTAAAAATTCCAGAAAAATCGTAGCATATTTCTAATATAGTTTTAAGAATTTTCGGGCGTTACAATCCCCCATACCTTATAAAAAGTTCATCCCAGAACTTAAAACAATTCTGGGTACTTCTATCTCATGCTGGCCTCTGTCTCCCATATCGCCTCTGCTGCTGTGTGATTTTGCCAACTGACTTTGACTAATGGTACTTCCTTGTTCCGTAATTTCTTTACTGCTCGGTCTATTATCTGAATAGGCTGACTGTCATAGCTGAGATCATCACGGACCTGTACCATCTGGGGCTCAATCACCTGGGTGGCGTCTGGAATATGCTTCTTCAGCATGGAGACATGAAATACGTTGTGGACGGCTGACATCTCCTGAGGTAGCTCTAGCTCATATGCTACCTTGCCCACTCTCTTCGTGATAAGGTATGTTCCCACATATCTGGGAGCTAGCTTGCCCTTCTTCCCAAAACGCATGACTCCCTTCATGGGAGCTACTCTGAGAAAAACTGTATCCCCAACTGAAAACTCTAGGGGTCTCAGGCTGTATCAAGATAGCTCTTCCGACGGCTCTGCCTCTATCCTCCGCCGGCTGTGGTATCTCGCTACTAGATCTGCTCAAGCTCTAGTTCCTTCTGCTCACCACTCTCATACTAGCAGATTGGTGATCTGCACCTCCGCCCATAGAGTGCCTCATAAGGTACCATGCCGATAGTGGCCCGATAGCTGTTGTATGTAAATTAGACTCGGATATTTGCACCAACTTCCTTGAAATCTAGGGCACAAGCTCTGAGCATATCCTCGAGTACTGATTTACTCTGTCTGTCCATCCGTCTGAGGATGGAAGGTTGTGCTGAATTTTAACTGGGTGTACACACATCCGAAGTGTGATGTAAATCTCTGTCTCTGTCCGATATAATGGTTCGTGGGACTCCATGCACTGACAATCTCCTTGAGATACAACCGAGCTAATCGCTCCATGGAATAGGATATTCGATAGCTAAGAAGTGGGCTGATTTAGTCAACTGTCGACTATTACCCGGATGGAATCAAAACCATTCGTGGTTCCGTAATCCCACTATGAAGTCCATAGATATATCCACCCACTTCCATTCTCGAATCAATCGCGAAACTCCTCCTCGTCGATGTTCGCCTTAACCCTTTGACAGTTAGAAGATGTCGACGATTCGGCGATATCTCGCTTCATCCTGTGCCACCAAAATCGTTTCTTTAGATCCTGATACATTTGGTGGAACCAGATGCATCGCATAGGGAGTCCCGTGAGCCTCGTCTAGAATCTATTTTCGTAGTTCCTCCCGATCCGAACACTAAGTCTCACCACAAGACACTACCCCAGGCGGACACTCAACTCTCCACTTTCGATTAACCCTTGCTTGATTTTCCGGATTTCAGGATGCTGTCTGGATATTATCAAGCAAGGTAGATACTAAAGACATAGTGGAAAGCTGCCCGACTATAAGCTCGAGACTAAAAGCTGTAATCTCCTTCCTTAGGGGTGGTGACATAGCTGCTAAAGAAAATAAGGAAGCACTGGACTTCCTGCTGAGTGCGTCTGCTACCCTATTAGCTTTCCCTAGATGGTAGAGGATATCTATGTCATAATCCTTGACCAGCTCTAACCATCTGCGCTGTCGCATATTCAGATCCTTCTGAGTAAAGAAATACTTCAGACTTTGATGATCTGTATACACTCTGCACTGAGCTCCGTACAAATAATGTCTCCAAATCTTGGGAGCGAACACCACTGCTGCAAGCTCAAGGTCATGAGTAGGATAGTTCCTCTCATAATCCTTGAGTTGTCTGGAGGCATAGGCGATCACCTTGCCCTGCTGCATCAGTACTGCTCCTAATCCCAATTTAGAGGCGTCACTGTAGATGTCGAAGCTGTCTGTGTTTTCTGGTATAGCTAAAATAGGAGCACTGGTCAATC
This sequence comes from Zingiber officinale, assembly GCF_018446385.1. NCBI lineage: Eukaryota > Viridiplantae > Streptophyta > Magnoliopsida > Zingiberales > Zingiberaceae > Zingiber > Zingiber officinale. Next base: position 15,343,664 of record NC_056004.1, read on the forward strand.
TCTGTTTTAGTTCGCTGAAGCTGTTCTCGTAGTCCCCTGTCCACTAAAATTTCTTGTTCTTCCTGGTGAGAGCTATCAGTGGGGAGGCTATCCTGGAGAAGTCCTCTACGAATTTCCTGTAGTAGCCTGCTAATCCCAGAAAGCTTCTGATTTCACTGGCGTTCCTGGGTCTCCTCCAGTTACTTACTGCTTCTATCTTGCTGGGATCAACCATAACACCATCCTTGGAGATGATGTGACCTAGAAAGGCTACCTGGTCTAGCCAAAATTCACATTTCGTGAATTTGGCGTACAACTGATTCTGCTGAAGGATCTGCAAAACTGTCTTCAAATGCTCTGCATGGTCCTCCTGAGTGCCTGAATAGATAAGAATGTCATCGATGAACACGATGACAAACTTGTCTAAGTATTCTCTGAATACTCTGTTCATGAGGTCCATGAAAGTAGCTGGAGCATTTGTCACGCCGAAAGGCATGACTACGAACTCATAATGTCCGTATCTGGTCCTGAAAGATGTTTTAGGTATATCACCTTCCTTGACTTTAACCTGGTGATATCCTGATCTGAGGTCAATTTTAGAGAACACTGTGGCTCCCTGTAGCTGGTCAAACAGGTCATCTATCCTGGGGAGAGGGTACCTGTTTTTAATTGTGACCTGGTTCAAGGCACGGTAGTCTATGCATAGGCGCATGCTTCCATCCTTCTTCTTCACGAACAACACAGGTGCTCCCCATGGTGAATGACTAGGGCGTATGAAACCTTTGTTAAGAAGCTCCTGTAATTGCTCCTGAAGTTCCTTCAGTTCTGCTGGAGCCATGCGGTAGGGCGCTTTGGAAATTGGATTTGTGCCGGGAATGAGCTCTATCTCAAATTCAATCTCCCTGTCTGGTGCTAAGCCTGGTAGCTCTTCAGGGAAGACTGCTGGGTAGTCACAAACGACTCGAACCTCTGATAGCTGTTGGTTCTTGTCCTGGCTGGTGTTGACTACATTTGCTAAAAATCCCATGCATCCTGTATCCATTAACTGCTGTGCTTTCAGTGCTGAGAGAAACTTCCTGGCTTTTCTCTTTGGTTTTCCCATGTACTCCTGCTTCAGGTTGGAATATGACCTTCTGTTTACGGCACTCTATAGAAGCGCCGTATCTGATCAGAAAATCCATTCCAAAGATGACATCGTAGTCAGTCATTTCTAGCACTATCAGATCACCAAAAAGTTCTCTGTCTGCTATAATGACTGGCACTGCTCTGAGCCAGTGCGTAGATGCCATAATGTCTCCTGAGGGTAGCGTTGTCAGAAACTGACTGTTGAGTAACTCTGGAGGTGTTGCTAATTTCTCGGCAAATGCCCTGGATACATAAGAGTGGGTTGCCCCAGTATCGAATAAGACAGTTGCATTATGCTGTAAAATATTGATCTGACCTGTGACGACTGTCGAGGCATTTGCCACGTCCTCTCTGGTTAGTGAGAAAATCCTGGCATTTGTGGTAGCTGTGGGGGCTTCTATTCTGCCCTGACTGATCTGTGGACCATCTAAGGCAGCATACATCTGGTGTAGCTGCGCTGCCTGAGCTCCATACTGTATCGGCTGAGGCTGATGAAGACTGTTCTTGTTCGGGCACTGCTTAGCCATGTGTCCTTCCTGTCCACAGTCAAAACAACCTCGCATACCCTTGCGGCAAACTCCTGGATGATGTTTCCCACAAGTAGCACACTTGGGATGTCTGGAATGTTTTCCAGCTGGTCCTCCTTTTGGGCCTTGCGTTTCCCCTTCCAGTTGGAGCTATGCCCTTGTTGTTTCTGCTGAGTACCTGAGCCAGCTTGTCCCTTGGGTTCTGTGGACACCTGCTTCTGCTGGGTGATGCTGTGCTGATAGTGCTCGGTGATCAGAGCACTACTCACTAGTTCCTCTGTGGTTTGTGGCCTATGAACGCCACCAGCCACATTCATTGCGATCTCTGGTCTGAGCATCTTCAGCATCAACCGTACTCGTTCCTTCTCTGAGCTGACTAGTTCTGGACATAGATGGGCCAACCTGTTGAATTTCTTCACGGCCTCCTGAACTGATAGGTTGCCCTGACGAAATTCTGTAAACTCGTCATAGTGTCGGTTCGTGACTTGCATGTGAAAGAATTCCTCGAAGAATTCTTTCTCGAAGTTGGCCCATGTCATCTGGTTTACTGGGCACTTCGATTTGATCCGCTCCCACCACATGCGTGCGTCTCCTGTTAAACAGAAGGAGGCACACTTCACCTTTTCATGCTCTGGCCAGTCTAGAAGCTCCATCGTGCTTTCCAGTGTTTTAAACCATGCCTGAGCATCCCATGGTTCGCTGGCGCCTGAGAAGTTCTCGGGCTTAATTCTCTGCCACTGGATAAGGTAAGCTTCTCTCTTAGCCCCTGCTACTGGGGCTACTGGGACTGGTACTGCAGGCTGAGCTGGTACAACCTCTGTGATTACTGGAGACGTGAGGTTCAGTACTGGAGTGACTGGGGGAGTAGTTTACTGGTTAGCCTTTAAGGAGGCTATCTCCTGCTGCTGTTCAGCTAACTGCTGCTGTAGCTGAGCCACTAGTGATGTAAGGTCTGGGGGAGGCACTGAACTGCCTGCCTCATGCTGGGGCTCAGTCGCTGATGCTTTCTTAACTGAACGTCCTCGTACCATTTTCTCAATAGCAGAGAACATATGTATAACTAGGCTATCATGTTATAGTTAACTACTACTAACATGTTAAATACTATCACTGTAAACATGAATTAATTAACTACCAACATGAGAGCAAACATGAAAGCACATATAACTGATATGAAAGCTGAAAACAAAACTGAGTGAGAGATGTTCTTACTTGGAAGCTGTAGGCACAATGCTGATGTGTGTGTAGGAAGTAAGGAACACTGCTCTGATACCACTCTGTAACGACCCAACTCCTGGGTACTAGGCTGTGAGCCGGATCGCTACATTAACTACTGAAACTACTGTGCCGTACTATGCGGAAAACTGGGTGAAATAAAAATTTCACTATCTGACTCTGTTAATCTGACAACTAATAGACCCATACTGTTATAAGGAAGGATTCAGGACCCTTTCTGATTGGTGTACATGTGCTAAGGAGGATACTTGACCTCCCATCTGAGCTAGGAACTCAAAACTAACTTCCCAGCTAGCTGCTGATCGATCCACGGATCGATCAGACTTACTACTATTCTGTGCCCTGCTAGATCGGTCTACGGACCGATCCAGGTATGTCTGGATCGGTCGGCTGACCGATCCAGGTACCTGGAAATCGCGATTCTGTACACTTCTGGATCGGTCGGCAGACCGATCCAGGTATGTCTAGATCGGCCGGCTGACCGATCCAGGCACCTAAAAATTTCCTCCGAGGCTACTGTATCGAGCTGGATCGGTCGGCTGACCGATCCAGGAAGATACAGTAGCATACTGTATCCCGCTGGATCGGTCGACTGACCGATCCAATGGAACAGCTCAGACCCTGATCGGTTTGGAGACCGATCAGTGTCTGATTTCACTCGAGAGTTCTGATTTCAGCACTTTGGCGTGCCAAAACATCACACAATAGTTCTAAAACAACAGAAATACATTCTAGCATGTAAGTACTAATGTTCTAAACATGATAAGCTAAACACGACATAGTTACTAAGCTAGAACAATTAGTAACAAGACTAAGTATGAAACTAGACATGATAAGTGCTAAAACTGAAATAAAAGCGTATAGATCCCAAGGATCTTTATTCCAGACCCCTTGCACACACACATCATCGTAGCATCACCCTCCAGCCTCCGCTAATCCACTTTTCTTTTACCGGTATCTGCAGTATAAGAAAAGTAGTATCTGTAAGCCAATAAGCTTAGTAAGAAACCATCTACCTCACAACATCATGCATACGATGCAAGTATGATTTTAAATCATGTTGTTTGAAAAATATACTGAATATGCAAGCATGGCATGGCATGGTATCACACAAAGCATGGCATAACATATAAACTGAACATGCTTTAAACTGATCATGGCATACTTATAAACTGAGCATGAAACTGAACAAATCAAGCATATATCTAAATCTGTACATGAACTCAAATCATGTAAACTGAACCTGAACTGAACTAAAAGCTAAATTAGTGTTCTCATCACTGGTTTCAAATTTGAAAACTATACATATAATAGATGAAAATACTAAACATGCTGCTGGGCCCTGGCAACTGTACTTACTGTGCGCGCATCCCTAACTAGACCCGGGTTTGCAAGTCCCGAATTTAGTAGGGTCTACTAGGTTATCTAAACCTAGCGACTGACTGGGTTATCTGAACCTTACTAGGTTATCTGAACCTAGGGACGACTGTGGGAGTCCAGCCCATGGATATCTGATCCAAGTACAGTGCCAACTGAATAAAAGTAAAATACTGAATACTGTTTTATTTTACTTTGCTGTTCTAGGTTATCTGAACCTAGAGCTAGGTTATCTGAACCTAGAGGCTACTGTGGGAGCCCACCCAATGGATATCTGATCCATATAGCTGTAGTAACTGATAATAAACTGAATAAAATGTTTCTAGTACATTTTACATACTGTTAGGACGCCTACTGGTGCATCCTTCTGAACTAGGCATTCTACCGAATGCTTGGTGTGCACTAAAAGCACACCCTAAAACTGAAAACTGTAAAACTACTGAACTAACGCTAAAACTAACAAGCGAGAGCAATTATACTGCAGGTGAGGGGTTTCTTACCTCAATCGCAAGGTTTTTCTTACGATTCTATCCGCTAGGTTTTCCGGAAAACTGATCCTCTCGATGATCCGTTCACGTCTTCGCATTCATCTCGCGGAGATGGACCGTCTCGTGTCGGAGATGTCGCCGGAAGGTCCTCCTATGGCCCTAGAGAAAGAACCCTAGGTTGGTTCTTGGTTGGCGCCGAGAGAAGGAGAGGAGAAGGGGTGTTCGGCGTTGAGGGTTTGGAGAGGGAAAGTGGCGTGAGGTTTTCGTGAGGAGGAATTGCCGAACCAACTTGAAAATAAACCACACCCCAACTTAAGTTCTTATTTATATTAAGTGGGTAACTAGGCCCAACTCTAATATAAATATAATTGATTCCTCTTTCTTTCAGCACGGCCCTGCTGGGTTCAACTGGTTACTAACATTATCCCTTACACCATAGGTCTCGGGTTCGATTCCCGCTTAGGCCATTTTCGTTTCTAATTATTTTTGCTACTTCCGCTACTCGGAAAATTCCGGAAAAATATCTAAAAATTCCAGAAAAATCGTAGCATATTTCTAATATAGTTTTGAGAATTTTCAGGTGTTACATTAATTCTCTAAATTATAATATAAGAGGTTCAAGGTTCAATCCTTGACCTCCTCTTCTTTTTATTTCATTTTATTTCTTTTTGCTTCAACCCACTTCCTTTTATTTTTCTAAGGCAAAATCCTACATTCATATGCTTATCTTAAAAGCTTAGTGGGTGTTACAGTAAATTTCTGTGAATTTATGATTTTTGATGTTTTTATGGGTATTTTTCTCGTAGAAGCGAAGCACAAGTGTTTAGACACTTGTAGGCTTCGACTACCAAGAAAATATTTCCGAAATGGCAAGGTTTCGCCCCAAATCGTTTTGGGACAGCAGACTAAGGCACTGTAGCATCGCTTAGGAACACTCGCGATGGTTATATCGCGGGTAGGGGTGCTGCCCCTGACCCTGCAAGGGGATTCGTTCCGTGATTGCGCCCGAAAATCGCTAAACGGGACCGCCGGGAATTTTTACTCATAAAAATTGTAAAAATTGTAATAAAAATTACAGAAATTTATAGAAATTACATAATTTAGAATTATGTTTTATTTTTGTGATGGTCATGGCCCAAAACATCCAATTAGATTGGAAATTTTTGTTGTAATTCATATTATGGCATGCGTGCCATTTTCTGTGATGTGCATGTTGTATATAATACGCGACCTGCGCGTCGTGCCTTTCCTATTTTTATATTCTTGTTGTAAATAGTTTAGACTCGAATGTAACTCGAGTTTCACCTTTGTAATGTACAAATTAGAGCGGTGGAAGATCCACTCGAGACGGAGTTACGAGGAGGGCGCGAGCAACACAAGGTGGTCAAAGGAAGGAGCTTGAGAAGCTGTTGACCTTAGGTTGACCATCCGATCTTCTCATTGGCTTGAAAGATCGTAGTAGGGTCATGACTAATCACAAAATATTTAATTAATTGCTTGTGTGTGTGTATATGTGATGCATGCTAGAATAGTGATTAATTAGCGCCTTAACGATTAGATTAGATCTAAATCGCGTACATGATGCGCCCTAACGATTAGATTAGATCTAAATCACGTATATGATACACCTTGTCGATTATATTAGATCTCAATCGCGTCAACTCGTAATGTCTACCATGCCGTGATACCTATCACTACCTCGATCACATATTGTTGTTGAATCTGCCAAAGCTGAGTAACACATATTATCTTGGTAGGATACGGAGGGACAATCTTGGTCCCGCCTATCAACGCATGGGTGAGTACAACTTAATTAGATTGAGCAACTAGTTAACTCAATTGGATCGAGTTTAACTATAGGCATTTTCCAATGGTTGGTAGATAGGTCAAGATCACGTTTATATTAACTCTTGGGCGTATTAGCCAAAGCTAACTCGAGTTTTAATATAAATACGGATCTTGATCCTATAAACAAGAGTTGCATAGAGATGTAATTGGTAATTAGTTACCTACCGATCATACTAAGTCTTGGGCGATTTAGCCAAAGCTAACTCAAGGCGTAGTATGATGTGGATCTTGTCCCACTTGAATTATAGAATTCAGTGGGAGCAACATTTAATTAAAGGCCTAATTAGATGATTAATAGAATATGATATTTATTTTCTGCATTTTTCTATTGTAGATAACCATGACATCAAATACGAACTCTTTCTCCTTGTGTTCCGTCCTTGAGAAGGACAAGCTCAACGGAGCTAATTTCCTGGACTGGTACAGAAACCTGAGAATCGTTCTCACACATGAATGAAAACTGTACGTTCAGGAGCAGCCCATTCCAGAGGCACCTCCTACCACTGCCACGTGAGCTGACCAAGATGCTTACAAGAAGCATCAAGATGATGCATTAGATGTGTCTTGTCTCATGCTCGCAACCATGAACTCTGAGCTTCAGAAGTAACACGAGTTGATGGGTGCATATGATATGGTTGAACTGTTGGATCGAGACCGCGCTAGAGGGGGGGTGAATAGCGCTCGTGGCAAAAATCGTTCGATTTTCGGAATCGTAAAACGTAAGAGTTAATGCAGCAAAAATTAAGTAAAGAGACACAGACACGAAGGAGTTACTTCGTTCGGAGCCTAAGGCGACTCCTACTCGAAGGCCCGCGATCCTTGATCGCTTTCGGTGGGCAACAACTATAAATCCGTTAAATAGTTACAGATTGCAAGTACAATAACTAATAAAATATACCAACAACAATGTAGAATCGAAAAGACTGAGCTCCGGGTCGTCGGGGTGTACTTGCAGCACTTCAGGATGGTCGTATTCGCAGCACGTTGCAGAAGATGGCTTTAGAAAGTTGTGTATCAGCTACTGCCTCGAATTCCCTTTATAAACAGTGTTCAAGGCGCCTTAAACCCCTCCAAGGCCCTCCAGGCTGGCCGCATCACCTGCGTGGATCAGAACCGACCTGGTCGAATTCTATCCTGTTCAAGGCGCCTCCAACCTCTCCAAGGCACCTTCATCAACTTGTTCAAGGCGCCTTAAGCCTATCCAAGGCGCCTTGAAGCTTGCTTCGCAGCCAGCTTAGGTTTTGCACCCGAGGCGCCTCCAAGATCCATGGAGGCGCCTCGGACACTGTTCATCCGAGTTCTTCTTTGTGTTTTTGGTACCTACAAGTATGTTAATCCAAAAATACCTGCAACACAAAGTTAACACAAAATAATAGTATGAATATGACAGTCTCCGAACTGTCTGGGTCTGACTTCGGGTTTCCTGCCGAAAAACCCTAGGTCGATCCGACGCCTACTGTTCCCTCTACGGGGAACGCGTCCTCACCTACTCCACTCAGGAGATTTACCTATCGCCAGTCTATCCTCCAAATCGACTGGACTTTTGCTCAGCACTCGACGCTTCCGGACTTTCTGCTGGACATCCGCTTCCCGGCTAGTCCAGACTTTCACCTGGTTCGCAACACCAGGACTTTTCACCTAGGGTTACCACCCCCTAGGACTTTTGCCTGAAGCCATCGACCTGCCAAGACTTTTCGCATAGGGTTACCACCCCCTATGACCTAGGGTTACCACCCCCTAGGGTTTTACCTGCCTAACCGCAGTTAGGACTTTCCTGAAATACTCATTTAACATGTTAGATAACAAACCACCTTAACTTTGAATCCTTTGCCATTATCAAAACTCAGGTTCGATCGTCGGATGCTTCCCGCACCAACAATCTCCCCCTTTTTGATTATGGCAACCCAAATTCAAAGTTAAGTAAAACATATGCATCAATATATCAAAAAGTGTTAAGTGAGCAAGCTTAAGTACATAAATTCAAATGAAAAGCATAGCTTAAGCTAACACTTAATCTTTGTGAAGCTCCCCCTTAACACAGGGCTTCATTTTACTTTTGAGTTAGTTTTTGATTTTTCCTTTGATTTATTTTGAATTTCCTACTAAGGGCTTCATTTTACTTTTGAGTTAGTTTTTGATTTTTCCTTTGATTTATTTTGAATTTCCTACTCTCCCCCTTTGCCATTTATCAAAAATAAGCTAGTTTAAAACAAGTCTAAACTTTTCAGAGAAGCAAGTGAATTTGATTCTGAACCTTTTTAAAGAGGTTAAAAAAAATGAAATTTTTAAAGACTAGTAAGATTTTAGAAAAATTTGAAAGAGCTTTTATAACATTTAGCTTTGGTATAATTAATTTTCATTGTTTAACTTTTTTGCTAAGTGAAAAAATTCTTTTGTTTTAAAAGGACGATGTAGTTCTCTATAAGATTATACAAAAAGGTTTTAAGTCACTGAAACACAACTTAAAAAGTTATAAGTACTTAGCTAAGTTGGAAAGTATTTGCTTAAATATTTGAATTTTCAATTATAGAGATAACTTGATTAAGCATTTTTTGCAAATACTTTAGTTGAATTTTGAAGAAGTCCTAAAAGGTGATACTTGAAAAGATGCAAGAGTTTGAAAGTATAGCTAACCATAAAGTAACGAAAAACATTTTTATATTTAAAAATATTTAGGTTATGAGGTTTTATTAGCAAAAAGAGTAGCTTCAGATTGTTCTTAAGTCCAAGTATGAGTCAACTTAAATTATCTAATTTAACTTGATTAGGTATCAGAGCCCTAAAGTAATGTTATCAGATATCAGACCCTTAAAGTACAAGCATGCTTAAACTGCAACTTGAATATCCTTTTGCCAACTGTCTAGCCTTTAGCTACTTGCTGATTGTCTATAGGACAATAGCTTTTACTAGGTTAGTCAAGTTAAGTTATTTAGGTCCAGATAGACTTGACTAGAGCTGGAGACCTTTAACTTGATTAATGTTTATTGCATATTTAACGCCCAGACTCATATTGATGCACAGATATAAGCATTCTTGAGTCCAGGCAATACCCTATGCATCTCACGCCGTTCTATGTGTGTCAAACACAAGCAAGGTATACCTAGGTGATTGTGAGATGCTCTGACTTCAATCTAGGGGTACATGATATCTAGGGGAAAACCTAAGCTAAATCCAAGTTTTAAAAATCTAACAAAATTGGAGTTTTGAAAACTGTTTTTCCTAGATTAAAAAAAAATGATGACATATTTTTAAATAGAACAGTGAGTTTGAAAAACACTATTTATTCTACCCAACACATTCCTATTTGTCTTCTAAGTGAGCTGAACTCAAGTTCAGGTAAGGGTTTTGTGAAAATGTCAGCTAGGTTTGATTTTGACTCAACATAGTTGAGTATAATATCACCCTTAGCTACATGATCCCTTACAAAATGGTGCTTCACTTCTATATGTTTAGTCCTTGAGTGATGAATTGAGTTTTTTGTTAGATTTATAGAACTTATATTATCAATTGAGATTTTTGTATTATGATAGTCTAGTTGATAGTCTTTAAGTGTATGCATCATCCATAGCAATTGAGATGTGCATTCACCTAAGGCTATATATTCAGGTAGATAAAGCAACACAATGTTGCTTTCTACTTGACCAACTTACTAGGCATTGTCCTAGAAATTGACAACTACCACTTGTGCTTTTTCTATCTAACTTGCATCCAGCGTAATCTGAGTCAGAATAGCCATGCAGGTCAGAGGTGCAAGTTCTAGGGTACCAGAGTCCTACATTTAGAGTACCATTAATGTACCTAAGTATTCTTTTTACATAGGTTAAGTGTGACTCTTTTGCACACGATTGGTATCTTGCGCACATACCTACTGCAAATAATATGTCGGGTCGGCTTGCAGTTAGGTAAAGTAAGCTTCCTATAGCACTTCTATAGTACTTTGGATCTACTGGTTTTCCTTCAGGGTCAGAATCAATGTTAATGTTGGTTGCCATTGGAGTATTTATTGTTTTTGAATTTTCCATGCAGAATTTTTTAATTAATTCTTTAGCATATTTAGTTTGATAAATGTAAATTCCATCTTTAGTTTGTTTTATTTGTAAGCCTAAGAAAAAATTAAGTTCACCAACCATACTCATTTCAAATTCATTTTCCATTAATCTAACAAATTCTTTTAAAAATTCAGAGTTAGTTGATCCAAAAATTATATCATCAACATAGACTTGGGCTATGAAGATGTCTTTTTCTACAGTTTTTACAAATAGAGTTGGATCTATTTGACCTTGGTTGAAGCCTTTGGATATTAAGTGATTTGATAACCGTTCATACCATGCCCTAGGGGCTTGTTTAAGTCCATACAAGGCCTTTTTTAACTTAAATACATGATTATGATATACTAAGTCCTCAAATCCTGGGGGTTGGCTTACATAAACTTCCCCCTTAATAAATCCATTTAAGAATGCTGACTTGACATCCATTTGGTATAATTTAAATCCTTTGTTTGCCGCATAGGCTGACAACATTCTAATGGATTCGAGTCTAGCTACTGGGGCATAGGTTTCATCATAGTCCAAACCTTCAACTTGGCTAAATCCTTTAGCTACTAGCCTAGCCTTATTTCTAATTATTTTGCCTTGATCATCTAGTTTGTTTCTAAATACCCATTTGGTATCTATTATTGATTTATTTGAGGGTTTAGGTACAAGTTCCCAGACTTGGTTTCTCTCAAATTGGGCTAATTCTTCCTGCATAGCTATGATCCAGTCCGGGTCAGGTAGTGCTTCTTCTATTGTTTTAGGTTCGATTTTAGAGATTAGGGCAATCTGGCTATGGATTTTATAGGAAGATCTAGTTCTGACTCCTAGGTTTGGATCACCCAAAATTTGATCAGGTGGGTGAGTGGTACCGGCCCTAGTTGGTCTTGTGATTGGGTCAGGGGCTGGTTCCTCTGGTTTATTAAGACTTGGTTGAATTTCATCATCTTCTGTATTTCTTGGATCAATATCAACATTCTCATTTATATTTGGTGAATTATTTTCTTCATCGAATATTATATTAGTTGTTTCTTCAACCTTTAGGGTTTTTTGATTGTAGACTCTATAGGCTCTACTGTTTGAGGAGTATCCTAAAAATATTCCTTGGTTAGATTTGGGTGTGAATTTTCCTAAATAATCTTTAGTATTTCAAATGTGAACTTTACATCCAAATATTTTTAAATAATTTAAGTTAGGAATTTTATGATAATATAGTTCATAAGGGGTTTTCTTGTGAAATTTGTTGATCAATATTCTGTTTTGAATATGATTTGCAGTATTTATTGCTTCAGCCCAAAATTGATGATTTAAATTATATTCATTTAGCATGGTTCTAGCGGCTTCTTGTAGTGTTCTATTTTTGCGTTCCACTAGACCATTTTGTTGGGGGGTTCTAGGACATGAAAATTCATGTTGATATCCATTTATTTTAAAAAATTGGGTAAACCTATGATTTTCAAATTCTCCCCCATGATCACTTCTTATTCGTTTAATTTTAGTGTCTTTTTCATTTTCTACTAATTTGCAAAAATTACTGAATATTTCATAGGTTTCATCTTTTGTTTTTAGAAATTTTACCCATGTGAACCTAGAGTAGTCATCAATTATCACTAAACAATACTGGTTTTTGCTTAGTGACTTGGCTCCATGTGAATCAAATAGGTCAAGGTGAAGGAGCTCAAGTAAAGTGTTAGTTCTTTCTAGATTGGTTGACTTGTGGGTTGACTTGGTTTGTTTTCCTTGTTGACAAGCATTACAGATTGAGTTTTCAATAATTTTTAATTTGGGCAAACCTCTAACTAGACCATTATGACTCATTTTTGAAATGAGTCTAGTGTGAGTGTGACCCAATCTTCTGTGCCACAAGTCAGTTTCCTCTTCTCGTGTTAAGAAACACTGTACTGAGGATATGGGTAGATTAATTGAGTACATATTATTTATCCGAAGTCCCTTAAGTGTGATTTCAGGATTTTTAATATTTTTGACTAGGCATCTAGCTTTGTCAAAAGTGACTAAGTATCCGCTATCACACAATTGGCTTATACTTAGTAAATTGAAATTGAAATTTTCAACTAACAGAACTTTTCTAATAATAAAATCGGAGCTGAGTTCGATATTACATCTTCCGATTACCTTAAGTTGACCATCGTTGCCGAATGCAACTGATCCTAAATTTTTTAGTTTGAGCTTTGAAAACTTCAATCTATCTCCAGTCATATGTCTGGAGCATCCACTATCCAACATCCATTGATCCAACTCCTACACATAAAGTGAATGAATTGGTTTTTTGTTAATGGATAAAAAGATAGTTTGACTGAAGCAAACTCCTTAGCATTTTTATCTTACCAAATCTAAGTTAACAATAATTAGCCATATTGCTGTAATTGAGAAGTGTTTTAAAGTTAATTAATTTTGAAAAGATTTTTAAATAATTTTGAAATTGATTTTGAAATTAATTTTGAATAATTTTGAAATTTATTTTTAAATGATTTTGAAATTAATTTTGAAATGTATTTTAAATAATTTTGAAATTGATTTTGAAATTAATTTTGAAAAGTTTTTTTTTTTTAAATAATTTTATTACTTAGTCATCTCACCCGATCTAAGTTTTCAATCAGGGAATCCTATAATTGATGTGAGATGATTTATTGTTGAATTTAGGAGTTTGGTTTAACTTTGTGTTAGATTCAGGTTTAGCTTTGGGTACAACAAGTAAGCATTCTTTGGATAAACTTCTGGGCTGTGGTGAGTCACAAGGAGCTCATTAAAGTAACCATGCCTTCGAAGTTTCCAAATAGTCCTACCCATTGAGCTTAATACTAAACCTTGGTCTAACTAGTTAGGATTCATTTAAGGGTAGCTTCGGTCAGTTCCACTTAGCCAAATGCACCAGGTCAAAGCCATATCTTCCTAGACATGCGATGCCCAAGCTTCCCTAACGTACTATCATCCAAAAATTTCACCAGTACTAAATTTCAAGGTAAATCCAACCCTTTTTAATCTATCCTTAATTACCCTACCGGGTAGTCTACTCTTGTTTTACCCATCTCGAGTAAATTAGGTTCAGTTACCCTGCCGGGTAGTTCTGTCGGAGGTGCCAGCTAGTTTGGATCCTCCATCTATTTTTCAATTTAATTTTTAATTTAGTTTCGAATTTTGAATTTTGAATTTGATTAATTTTGAGTTTTAACTTTAGATTTTGTAATTTAATTTTGAATTTTTAATTTAATTTCATATTTTAATTTTAGATTTTGTAATTTTATTTTGATTTTTTAATTTATAGGTTAATTTTTTAATTTCATTTTTTAATTTAAATTTTTAAGATCGTTTTTCTTTTTGCTCCCCCTGGATCATGGCCTCGATATGGTCTATCGAGGTAGTGTATTTGATCCTTGGGAACCCAGTATTAGCCAAGTCCAACTTGATTGATCAACTTGGACTTGGGGACCCATGCTTGGACTGAGTTACTACTTTGTTTGTTTATTAAGGATAAATAAGATTTATATTTTCTTTTATATCCAAGCCCAGTTCTGTTGTAGATGGCTCTCTGTGTCCCAAGAATTAGATCCAAATTCTTGGAACCTAGCGAGAACCGTTCTAAAGTGGTTTTAAAATCTTTTACCTGATTTTTCAAACTAGAATTTTCTTTCTCAAGTTCTTGAACTTGAGTTGGATTTCCAGTTTGAACTTGATCAGGTAAGGAATTAATGGTTGTTATTCTTTAAGGACATCTATTTCCTTTAGAAGTGATTTAATTCTAAGATTCGACTTGGCTAATTTGCGCAATAAGTAACTAACTAAATTGTTTAACCGGGAGATACTTACAGCGGGGTTTGGCCCTTCGGAAACGGATACGGATCCGTGGCTTTGCTCAGACTCTGCCTCTGACTCGCTCTCGCTTCCGGATTCGACGATCTGGTCCCGGGCCATTAGTGCGAGTAGACTCGTCTGTTCGAGCTCTTCGTCGTCGTCCTCCGATGAAGATTCGTCCCATGTTGCCTTAAGGGCCTTTTTTCTTCTTTGCTTTTTGACCTCCTTCAGGTTAGGGCAGTTGGATTTGATGTGCCCCTTTTGGTTACATCCGTAGCATGTAACTTCAAACTTCATCTTTGAGTTCTGTGGACCTTCCTTCGATTTCACTGCCTTCTTTAGATCTCTTTTGTTGAAGCCCTTCGTCTTGTAGAGCTTCTTTACGAGGTTTACAAGCTCGGTTGTAATTTCAATGTCTTCATCGTCTGAGTCTGGTTCAACTTCCGACTCCGGTTCCTTTCTTCGTTGTGATCTCAGTTCCCGTGTTTGACTTGTACCTGCAACCAATGCAATACCTTTCTCGGTTGGCTGTGCATTAGTCTTCTCATGTAGTTCAAATTCAGAAAATAATTCATCTAATTTTAAGGAAGATAAGTCCTTGGAGACCTTGTAAGCATCTACCATTGATGCCCACAATGTACTCCTTGGAAATGAATTTAACGCTTACCTTATGACGTCCCGATTTTCGACTCTCTGTCTGATTGCATGAAGAGAGTTGAGAATATCATGGATGCGTGCGTGAAGCTGGTTCGCCGTCTCACCTTCCTGCATTTTTAAATTATACAATTTATTGAATAACAAATCCCTTTTACTTACTTTTGTGTCGGCGGTGCCCTCGTGGAGTTCGATTAATTTTTCCCAAAGCTCCTTTGCTGATGAGAACGGGCCAACTCTGTTGAGCTCTTCCTTGGTAAGACCGCACTGAATGGTGCAGGTAGCTTTGGCGTCGGCTTCTACCTTTTTGATAAATGTTGGCTCCCAGTCCTCACAGGATGTAGGCTTGCCATCTTTATCCGTTGGTAGTTGGAGTCCTGTCTTCACTATCATCCAAGTGTCGAATTGGATCTTTAGATATATTTCCATTCGCCCCTTCCAATACCGGAAGTCTTCTCCGGAAAATAGTGGGGGACGAACAGTGCTATATCCTTCTTGTTGGGCCATTTAAATCTAAAAATACAACAAAAAGATGAAGACCTATTCCAAGACTGAGTCTTGGATTAGTAGTGCTGGAAGAAGGAGAATAAAGAACGAGCTCGAGTGATATTGACCAACTCTGAGCAAGAACCGATTCGAAAAAAGAGTTAAAATGTAGCTAAAAAGCTAGATTCTAACTTAATTAAAAAAATACCACGAAAAAATAAGTTTTGAAAGGTGGCTGCACCAATTCAAAACAACCCCGCTCTGATACCAATTGTTGGATCGAGACCGCGCTAGAGGGGGGGTGAATAGCGCTCGTGGCTAAAATCGTTCGATTTTCGGAATCGTAAAACGTAAGAGTTAATGCAGCGGAAATTAAGTAAAGAGACACAGACACGAAGGAGTTACTTCGTTCGGAGCCTAAGGCGACTCCTACTCGAAGGCCCGCGATCCTTGATCGCTTTCGGTGGGCAACAACTATAAATCCGTTAAATAGTTACAGATTGCAAGTACAATAACTAATAAAATATACCAACAACAATGTAGAATCGAAAAGACTGAGCTCCGGGTCGTCGGGGTGTACTTGCAGCACTTCAGGATGGTCGTATTCGCAGCACGTTGCAGAAGATGGCTTTAGAAAGTTGTGTATCAGCTGCTGCCTCGAATTCCCTTTATAAACAGTGTTCAAGGCGCCTTAAACCCCTCCAAGGCGCCTCCAGGCTGGCCGCATCACCTGCGTGGATCAGAACCGACCTGGTCGAATTATATCCTGTTCAAGGCGCCTCCAACCTCTCCAAGGCGCCTTCATCAACTTGTTAAAGGTGCCATAAGCCTATCCAAGGCGCCTTGAAGCTTGCTTCGCAGCCAGCTTAGGTTTTGCACCCGAGGCGCCTCCAAGCTCCATGGAGGCGCCTCAGACACTATTCATCCGAGTCCTTCTTTGTGTTTTTGGTACCTGCAAGTATGTTAATCCAAAAATACCTGCAACACAAAGTTAACACAAAATAATAGTATGAATATGACAGTCTCCGAACTGTCCGGGTCTGACTTCGGGTTTCCTGCCGAAAAACCCTAGGTCGATCCGACGCCTACTGTTCCCTCTACGGTGAACGCGTCCTCACCTACTCCACTCAGGAGATTTACCTGTCGCCAGTCGATCCTCCAAATCGACTGGACTTTTGCTCAGCACTCGACGCTTCCGGACTTTCTGCTGGACATCCGCTTCCTGGCTAGTCCAGACTTTCACCTGGTTCGCGACACCAGGACTTTCCACCTAGGGTTACCACCCCTTAGGACTTTTGCCTGAAGCCATCGACCTGCCAAGACTTTCCGCATAGGGTTACCACCCCCTATGACCTAGGGTTACCACCCCCTAGTGTTTTACCTGCCTAACAGCAGTTAGGACTTTCCTGAAATACTCATTTAACATGTTAGATAACAAACCACCTTAACTTTGAATCCTTTGCCATTATCAAAACTCAGGTTCGATCGTCGGATGCTTCCCGCACCAACATGAACATCTTCGTCAACTGTATCAAGGACAAGAAGGGCACTAGAAGAGGAACTGCACTAGATACCTGGAAGATCTTAAAAAGAAGAGAGATAAGATTTCTACTTCAGGTATACATGTTATAGAAGTCAACCTCTCTATTTCTTCATCGTGGGTATAAGATACCGGATGTGCTTCTCACATTTGTACTAATGTACAAGCGCTGAGAAATAGCAGAGCATTGACGAAGGACGAGATAGACCTACGAGTAGGCAATGGAGCACGGGTTGCTGTTGTTACTGTAGGAACTTACCATCTATCTCTACCCTCTGGGCTTGTACTAGAATTAGATGAATGTTGT
Organism: Zingiber officinale; assembly: GCF_018446385.1. Classification (NCBI taxonomy): domain Eukaryota; kingdom Viridiplantae; phylum Streptophyta; class Magnoliopsida; order Zingiberales; family Zingiberaceae; genus Zingiber; species Zingiber officinale. Next base: position 15,361,072 of record NC_056004.1, read on the forward strand.
TATGTGTCTGCCTTGACTAAGAACATAATTTCAGTTTCTTATTTGGACAAGAAAGATTTTCATTTATAATAAAGAACAAATGTTGTTCAGTTTATTTAAATGATATGTTCTATTGTAGTGCACCTCTGATAAACGGACTCTATATTCTAGACCTTGAGAACCCTATCTATAACATTAGTACCAAGATGTTCAAGTCAAATGACATGAACCAAACCTATCTCTGGCACTATCGCTTAGGTCATATAAATGACAAACGCTTATCCCAGCTCCATAAAGATGGTTTGCTGGACTCATTTGATTTTGAATCATATGAGACATGCGAGTCATGCCTTCTAGGTAAGATAACCAAGACTCCCTTTAGTGGACACAGTAAGAGAGCGACTGACTTGTTATGTCTTATACATAGTGATGTATGTGGCCCTTTCAATGTCACTGCTAGAGGTGGTTATAGGTACTTCATTGCATTTACTGATGACTTCAGTAAATATGGTTATGTGTACCTGATGACACATAAGTCAGAATCCTTTGAAAAGTTCAAAGAATTCAAGAATAAAGTACAAAACCAGCTTGGCAAAAGTATTAAAATACTTCGATCAGATCGAGGTGGTGAATACCTTAGCCATGAGTTTCGTGACTATCTAGCTGAGTGTGGGATTCTATCTCAACTCACTCCTCCTGGAACACCACAGTGGAATGGTGTATCCGAAAGGAGGAATCGTACCTTATTAGATATGGTACGATCTATGATGAGTCACACAGATCTTCCTATCTATCTTTGGGGCTATGCTCTAGACACAGCAGCCTTCATTCTCAATCGAGTTCCATCTAAGGCTGTAATAAAGACACCATATAGGATATGGACTGGGAGAGATGCCCAAGTGTCTTTTATGAGGATTTGGGGTTGTGAGGCTTACGTTCGACATCAAGTCTCGTACAAACTGGGACCCTAATCCGACAAGTGCTATTTCATTGGATATCTCAAGGAAACGAAGGGATATTACTTCTACATTCCCAGTCAACACAAGGTAGTTGTGTCTAAGACAAAGGGACTTTGTTTCTAGAAAGACTAGTGCGAGTACGTTCGATCTTGAAGAAGTTCAAGATATGGACCATAGCACTGAAGCCTCGATGGAAGTTGAACTAGAACCACAAAGTGTTGTGGATGATGTTTTTCCATAAGGAGTTGAGGAACCACAACAAGTTCAAGTAGGCTTACCTCTTCGCAGATCTGATAGGGTACGTCGTCAGTCTGAGAGATACTCATTTCTCTTGTCTGACCATGATGATGTTGTGCTGATTGAGGATGAGCCTACCTCCTATCAGGAAGCTGTGATGAGTCCATATTCCGAGAAATGGCTAGAGGCCATGAGATCCGAGATGGAATCCATGTACACCAACCAAGTATGGACTTTGGTTGATCCACCTAAAGGGGTCAAACCCATTGGGTGCAAGTGGGTCTTTAAGAGAAAGACTGACATGGATGGACTTATTTATAAGGGTCGATTGGTAGCTAAAGGTTTCAAGCAGATTCATGGTATTGACTATGATGAAACCTTTTCTCCAGTAGCGATGTTTACATCCATTCGGATCAAGCTTGCTATTACAACGTACCACAATTATGAGATATGGCAGATGGATGTCAAAACTGCATTTCTGAATGGAAACCTGCTTGAGGATGTGTACATGACACAAGCTGAGGGTTTTGTAGATCCACAGCATACTGGCAGAGTATGCAAGCTGCATAGGTCCATTTATGGACTAAAGCAAGCTTCTCGGAGCTAGAATCTTCGATTCGATGATGCAATCAAACAGTTTGGTTTCATCAAAAATGAATATGAACCTTGTGTCTACAAGAAGGTTGTAGGGAACACAGTTGTCTTCCTCATATTGTATGTGGATGACATATTACTCATTGGGAAGGACATCCCTTTGCTACAGTCTGTCAAGACTTGGCTAGGGACTTGTTTCTCAATGAAGGACTTAGGTGAAGCATCCCGCATTCTAGGCATACAGATCTATAGAGATAGATCTAAGAGATTACTTGACCTAAGTCAGAGTACATACATTGATAAGGTACTCCTTCAGTTTACCATGCAGAACTCCAAGAAAGGATTTCTGCCGATGTCACATGGCGTGAGTCATTCGAAGACTCAAGGTCCCTCTTCTAGAGAGGAGAGAGACCGCATGAATCAGATCCCTTATGCCTCAGCCATAGGATCTATCATGTACGCCATGCTATGTACTCGACCTGATGTCTCGTATGCTTTGAGCATGACGAGAAGATACCAGTCAGATCTAGGTGAAAGTCACTGGATAGCGATCAAGAATATTCTTAAGTACTTAAAAAGGACTAAAGAATATTTCTTGATATATGGAGGCGATGATGAGCTGGCTGTAAAGGGTTACAGTGATGTCATCTTCCAGATCGACCAGGATGATTACCGATCGCAGTCAGAGTTAGTGTTTTGCATAAATGGTGGTGCTGTGAGCTGGAAGAGTTTGAAGCAGGACACAGTAGCTGATTCTACGACAGAGGCCGAGTATATTGCTGCATCAGAAGCAGCAAAGGATGCAGTTTGGATCCGCAAGTTCATCACTGAACTTGGGGTGGTTCCTAGCATAGCTGACCACATTGAGCTCTATTGTGACAACAATGGAGCTATAGCACAGGCGAAGGAACCTCGCTCACACCAGCGGATCAAACACATACTACGGCGCTTCCATCTCATTCGAGAGATTATCGAGAGAGGAGATGTGAAGATTTGCAGAGTACCTACAGAGGCTAACATCGCATATCCCTTGACGAAGGCTTTGGCACAGAGGAAGCATGATGGTCACACTAGGTCATTGGGGCTTAGAGCCTACACTGATTGGCACTAGTACTAGTGGGAGATTATTAGTTAGAGCCCTAGAGCCAATCATTTGATGATTGTATTATGGACTTATTGTATCATATTCTTAAATAAATAAAGGCATTTAGTTTTTGGTTATTATACTTACTTGTATTGGTGCCAAATAAACTAAGTATAATAGCATCCTTGAGTAGAAGGTTCTTATCTATATCAATCGGTTAGTTGAACCGATAGTGAGATGATATAGGGAACACTACTCTTAATCATTCCTAGTCGTGTATTAACATTCAGGGACAATGTTAATGCAATAAGACTAGCATGTAGGTAAACTCGATGACTTGATCTCACAAGTCATGGATATAGAGATATCAAGTTGACACATGGGTATGCATTGGAGAATGTATACTGAATGAACCGCCATGAGAAAGTATCATAGATCGTTATATGAGTGTCATATATTTTCTCATGTGGCTATTAGTATGACTACTAGTCCTTAGACCTGATGTAAGGCTCCCTAAGCCCCAGTTAGGGAGGTTATTAAATAAAGTAACAGAATGAGGCTTCATGGGCATAAACGGGAGGTTTAAATTACTGAATTTCCATAAAAAAAAGGGGATAGTGACAAGGTTAGAAGATGAATTGGTACAACAGGGTTAGAAGGATCAAAATGATAAGATTAAGAGGAATTAATTAGGGGTTAAATAACTCAACTTACCTACGTTAACATCAACTAGGGGAAACAAATATAGATTAAATGGTTATACCTACCTAAATTGACACTCATTAGGGAATCAAATAAGGGTACATTAGCCACCCTCACCTAAGTTAATAACCTAAGCTATTGCCAACTTAATAACCCTAGGTATAAATAGTCCTAATCGTCGCATCACCCGGCACCCCACAGCTCAACCCTCCGTCTCCTCACGCGCCGTCAACCTCTCGGCGGAGCTACTTCTTCAGCTGTGGAAGCTGAGGGAGAGGCTGGATTTTGAAGTCGATCGCCACCGTGAGGAGTGTAACGCCCGCCCTTCCAGGTAACACTAAGGCCACCCCAGAGGGACAGACGTCACTAAAACATGGACATCAATTATACTAATGCATATGGATTCATGGCAGCGGAAGACATATATAATTAATTGTTTTTTTTTAACATAACATATACCATATGCATCTAATTCTCTTAACATGGCATGTGAAGTCAAACGTACCAACATAACATGAGTAGGATATCATACTAGCTGAACATTATCATAAGCATAGGTCCAACATTGTTCACATGCATAACTTAGATAATTCAAAAACTTAAATAGATCTATTCACCAGCACTTCCACACACATCCTCATTGCCTTTCTTGCTCTGCTCCCCTTAAACAATCCATTCCTTGCCTTTATCTGCAGTACAAGGAAAATGTGTAGCTATAAGCCAAAGGCTTAGTGAGATCCTTGCCTACCCATAAATCCGAAAAACACATAACATAACATAACATGTAGAAACCATAGCATAGCATAACATAGCATGGAGAATCATAACATAGAACATATCTTATCATGTAAAAACCATAACATCTCATAACATAACATGAGGGAAAACAGAACATAATATATCATATCACATAAGGAGCATAACATATAAGAGTATAGCATGTGAGTGTATATCATGATTCATATCACATTCTGTAAGCACATATCATGAAGCCTATCATATCATGTAAACATGTATCATAACTCATACTTGTTCATAAAGGTGTATAAACATAATTTCATAAATATGTGCATGTAGATGCAATATGTATATTTTTAAAACATGTATCATGGAATGCACATATGCATCATGCTTCTTTCAAAACATATAGTATACATACTAGAATATCATATCATCATCATGAGAAGGGCCCCGGCTTGTACCACATGTAAACATAAATGCGCGCAATCCCTAGGACAGGGTAGCTAGCCCCGAACCTACTAGGGATCTAGGTCCGTTCATAGTCCGTCAACCTAGGGGCGTACTGAGGAGCCCATCCCTTAACGAGGTCCGTTCATAGTCCGTCGACCCCGGAGCGCTTATGGAGCCCACCCTTGGTACAAGCCATACAAAGTAAAATATCATGCATATCATATCTCATCATATCATACATGTCATAATTATTGTCATATCATGAAGAGAGCTCTTGATCCCCAACTTAAGGGAAGCATCTCTTTACCATAGCATGAAGAGTGCTCTTGATCCCAACTTAAGGGAAACAACTCTTTTTCATAACATGAAGAGTGCTCTTGGTCCCAACTTAAGGGAAGCAACTCTTTTTCATAACATGAAGAATGCTCTTGGTCCCAACTTAAGGGAAGCAACTCTTTAGGCTTTTCTTCTTACATAAGCCATTCACACATGCATTATATAACATGTTCTTATCATAACATAAAGAATAACATGTTATTTTCTTATCATCAAACTTGGCATATCATCTCATGAACTTAGCATAACATATCATGAACATGGCATATCATATCATGAGACTAGCATATCATATCATGACCATAGCCTATCATGTCATAAGTCTATCATATCATATCATAAACATGGCACATCTTATCATAAGACATAGAAATGCAACATATCGTAAAGCATATTTTCATCACATCATAAAGCATGAAAGCTTAATCTACTTATATATCAAAGGCTACATATCATGAAAATACATAAGCATGTTTGGTTAGGTTTAAACTCTTTCCTAACCCAATTAATCCATCTTGGCCGAACCATATCAGTAGGTTTCAACCTCATTTCATTCCATAT